>NC_136783.1:6144550-6167050 GCF_947034865.1 Barbatula barbatula | reverse complement strand
TACTTACACTCTAAATAAAAACAGACCCCTTGACCAACGGCTCTAGACCAAACTGCACTTTTGGAGAAACACAAGCAGACAATGTGTTTGGTTTTGGACAAGTTCATCCAGACAGTTGTCAAGTCACACACTGCTTACCCCTTGTGTAAGCTGGTACATAGAAACATACCCCTACTCAAACAAGCCAAAATTACCAGGGGACTTTGAAGTGTGAGGAACTGCACAAAAAAAGGAGGCTAGGGCACTCATGATACAATTTCGTTTTTTCAAGATATGTTCTTACCACAAACTGCTGACCTATAATACAAGTTGGTATACAGAAAACATCAGCACTTTACAGCATTCTGAAGACGTTTGTTCTATGTGCATGTTTCTACGTGTTATACTTTTTGATGGATTAAAAGGGTGCCCCCTTTCAGATGTGCCTCGAAATAGATGTTACTGAGGCAGACTGTAAAAACAATCAGCAGCCGCAAGCTTTGTGACAGGGAGTGTGAATGTTTATATTTTATGGTGGATAACAGGCGCTCGCTTAGCATGCGAGAGGTAGAGGGATCGATGCCCGCATTCTCCAGCGACGTGGCTTGTTCTTTGCCTCCGATTGAGGCCGACAGGTATCTTCGCAAGCATACGTACAGGACCTGGACAAAAGGCTTTCACTTGAATAGGGCCCAGAGTGGGCGAACCATGAATGTGACAGCCTTTCCAAACGAGATGATGCAATTTTTTGCAGACACAAGGAACTCGAACAGAAAGCAACCGAAACTGCAAAGAGCTATGTCATCTGAAGGCAGGGCTCGTCCGGGATTTGAACCCGGGACCTCTCGCACCCGAAGCAAGAATCATACCCCTAGACCAACAAGCCTCGGATTTCTGGCAATTCTGCAGACACAGCCACCGGGCACAGACAAGGTCATGTTTCACGTGGGACAATAAGTATGTTTTCGCACTAGTTCATCAACACAGTTGCCAAACCGCAATCCGCTCAATCCTTGCGGGTATACAGAAAACTTTTTCTTATTGTAGCAACTTTCTTCTGTTGTGGGTTCCATGGTGTAATGGTGAGCACTCTGGACTTTGAATCCAGCGATCCGAGTTCGAATCTCGGCGGAACCTCTTTGGGGGTCCAGATGTTTGTCATACACTTGGTTGTAGGGGAAGGGCTGAGTCAGCAATGCGAAAGATACCTGTGGCTTCGAAGCTTTAGTGGGAAGTGCATAAAATTCAATCATCTGTATAACCAGTGCACTGAAAAGCACGAATAGTAGTATCGAAATACGTACACTCTAAATAAAAACAGACCCCTTGACCAACGGCTCTAGACCAAACTGGGCTTTTGGAGAAACACAAGCAGACAATGTGTTTGGTCTTGGACAAGTTCATTCAGACAGTTGCCAAGTCACACACTGCTTACCCCTTGTGTAAGCTGGTACATGGAAACATACCCCTACTCCAACAAGCCAAAATTACCAGGGGACTTTGAGGTGTGAGGCACTGCACAAACAAAAGAAGGTTAGGGCACTCATGATACAATACGTTTCGTTTTTTCAAGATATGTTCTTACCACAAACTGCTGACCTATAATACAATTTGGTAGGCAGAAAACATCAGCACTTTACAGCATTCTGAAGACGTTTGTTCTATGTGCATGTTTCAACGTGTTATACTTTTTGATGGTTTAAAAGTGTTTGAACGAGGGGGTATAGCTCAGTGTTAGAGCATTTGACTGCAGATCAAGAGGTCCTGGTGCCCCCTTTCAGATGTGCCTTAAAATAGATGTTACTGAGGCAGCCTGTAAAAACAAGGAGTGTGTATGTTTAACGTTTATATTTTATGGTGGATAACAGGCGCCTGGACGAGGGGGTGTATCTCAGCCTGCCGCAGGGGAATTAGCTCAAGTGGTAGAGCGCTCGCTTAGCATGCGAGAAGTAGCGGGATCGATGCCCGCATTCTCCAGCGACGTGGCTTGTTCTTTGCCTCCGATTGAGGCCGACAGGTATCTTCGCAAGCATACATACAGGACCTGGACAAAAGGCTTTCACTTGAATAGGGCCCAGAGTGGGCGAACCATGAATGTGACAGCCTTTCCAAACGAGATGGTGCAATTTTTTGCAGACACAAGCAGACAATGTGTTTGGTCTTGGACAAGTTCATTCAGACAGTTGCCAAGTCACACACTGCTTACCCCTTGTGTAAGCTGGTACATGGAAACATACCCCTACTCCAACAAGCCAAAATTACCAGGGGACTTTGAGGTGTGAGGCACTGCACAAACAAAAGAAGGTTAGGGCACTCATGATACAATACGTTTCGTTTTTTCAAGATATGTTCTTACCACAAACTGCTGACCTATAATACAATTTGGTAGGCAGAAAACATCAGCACTTTACAGCATTCTGAAGACGTTTGTTCTATGTGCATGTTTCAACGTGTTATACTTTTTGATGGTTTAAAAGTGTTTGAACGAGGGGGTATAGCTCAGTGTTAGAGCATTTGACTGCAGATCAAGAGGTCCTGGTGCCCCCTTTCAGATGTGCCTTAAAATAGATGTTACTGAGGCAGCCTGTAAAAACAAGGAGTGTGTATGTTTAACGTTTATATTTTATGGTGGATAACAGGCGCCTGGACGAGGGGGTGTATCTCAGCCTGCCGCAGGGGAATTAGCTCAAGTGGTAGAGCGCTCGCTTAGCATGCGAGAAGTAGCGGGATCGATGCCCGCATTCTCCAGCGACGTGGCTTGTTCTTTGCCTCCGATTGAGGCCGACAGGTATCTTCGCAAGCATACATACAGGACCTGGACAAAAGGCTTTCACTTGAATAGGGCCCAGAGTGGGCGAACCATGAATGTGACAGCCTTTCCAAACTTCAGAACGAGATGGTGCAATGTTTTACAGACATAAGGAACTCGGACAGAAAGCACCCGAAACGGCAAAGAGCTATGTCATCTGAAGGCAGGGCTCGTCCGGGATTTGAACCCCGGACCTCTCGCACCCGAAGCGAGAATCATACCCCTAGACCAACGAGCCTCGGATTTCTGGCAATTCTGCAGACTCGGCCACCGGGCACAGACAAGGTCATGTTTCACGTGGGACAATAAGTATGTTTTCGCACCAGTTCATCAACACAGTTGCCAAACCGCAATCCGCTCAATCCTTGCGTGTATACAGAAAACGTTTTCTTATTGTAGCCACTTTCTTCTGTCGTGGGTTCCATGGTGTAATGGTGAGCATTCTGGACTTTGAATCCAGCGATCCGAGTTCAAATCTCGGTGGAACCTCTTTGTGGGTCCAGATGTTTGTCATACACTTGGTTGTAGGGGAAGGGCGGAGTCAGCAATACGAAAGATACCTGTGGGAAGTGCATAAAATTCAATCATCTGTATAACCAGTGCACTGAAAAGCACGAATAATAGTATCGAAATACGTACACTCTAATTAAAAACAGACCCCTTGACCAACGGCTCTAGACCAAACTGCGCTTTTGGAGAAACACAAGCAGACAATGTGTTTGGTTTTGGACAAGTTCATTCAGACAGTTGCCAAGTCACACACTGCTTACCCCTTGTGTAAGCTGGTATATGGAAACATACCCCTACTCCAACGAGCCAAAATTACCAGGGGACTTTGAGGTGTGAGGCACTGCACAAACAAAAGAAGGTTAGGGCACTCATGATACAATACGTTTCGTTTTTTCAAGATATGTTCTTACCACAAACTGCTGACCTATAATACAAGTTGGTAGGCAGAAAACATCAGCACTTTACAGCATTCTGAAGACGTTTGTTCTATGTGCATGTTTCTACGTGTTATACTTTTTGATGGTTTAAAAGTGTTTGAACGAGGGGTATAGCTCAGTGTTAGAGCATTTGACTGCAGATCAAGAGGTCCTGGTGCCCCCTTTCAGATGTGCCTTAAAATAGATGTTACTGAGGCAGCCTGTAAAAACAATGAGTGTGTGTGTTTAACGTTTATATTTTATGGTGGATAACAGGCGCCTGGACGAGGGGCTGTATCTCGGCCTGCCGCAGGGGAATGAGCTCAAATTGGAGACCGCTCGCTTAGCATGCGAGAGGTAGCGGGATCGATGCCCGCATTCTCCAGCGACGTGGCTTGTTCTTTGCCTCCGATTGAGGCCGACAGGTATCTTCGCAAGCATACGTACAGGACCTGGACAAAAGGCTTTCACTTGAATAGGGCCCAGAGTGGGCGAACCATGAATGTGACAGCCTTTCCAAACTTCAGAACGAGATGGTGCAATGTTATGCAGACACAAGGAACTCGGACAGAAAGCACCCGAAACGGCAAAGAGCTATGTCATCTGAAGGCAGGGCTCGTCCGGGATTTGAACCCGGGACCTCTCGCACCCTAAGCGAGAATCATACCCCTAGACCAACGAGCCTCGGATTTCTGGCAATTCTGCAGACTCGGCCACCGGGCACATACAAGGTCATGTTTCACGTGGGACAATAAGTATGTTTTCGCACCAGTTCATCAACACAGTTGCCAAACCGCAATCCGCTCAATCCTTGCGGGTATACAGAAAACTTTTTGTTATTGTAGCAACTTTCTTCTGTCGTGGGTTCCATGGTGTAATGGTGAGCACTCTGGACTTTGAATCCAGCGATCCGAGTTCAAGATGTTTGTCCAGATGTTTGTCATACACTTGGTTGTAGGGGAAGGGCCGAGTCTGCAATGCGAAAGATACCTGTGGCTTCGAAGCTTTAGTGGGAAGTGTATTGAATTCAATCATCTGTATAACCAGTGCACTGAAAAGCATGAATAATAGGATCGAAATACGTACACTCTAATTAAAAACAGAACCCTTGACCAACGCTCTAGACCAAACTGCAATTTTGGAGAAACACAAGCAGGTCATGAGACAATGTGTTTGGTTTTGGACAAGTTCATTCAGACAGTTGCCAAGTCACACACTGCTTACCCCTTGTGTAAGCTGGTATATGGAAACATAGCCCTACTCCAACAAGCCAAAATTACCAGGGGACTTTGAGGTGTGAGGCACTGCACAAACAAAAGAAGGTTAGGGCACTCATGATACAATACGTTTCGTTTTTTCAAGATATGTTCTTACCACAAACTGCTGACTTATAATACAAGTTGGTAGACAGAAAACATCAGCACTTTACAGCATTCTGAAGACGTTTGTTCTATGTGTTACTGAGTGTTAAATAGATGTTACTGAGGCAGCCTGTAAAAACAATCAGCAGCTGCAAGGAGTGTGTATGTTTAACGTTTATATTTTATGGTGGATAACAGGCGCCTGGACGAGGGGGTGTATCTCAGCCTGCCGCAGGGGAATTAGCTCAAATGGTAGAGCGCTCGCTTAGCATGCGAGATGTAGAGGGATCGAAGCCTGCATTCTCCAGCGACGTGGCATGTTCTTTGCCTCCGATTGAGGCCGACAGGTATCTTCGCAAGCATACGTACAGGACCTGGACAAAAGGCTTTCACTTGAATAGGGCCCAGAGTGGGTGAACCATGAACGTGACAGCCTTTCCAAACTTCAGAACGAGATGGTGCAATGTTTTGCAGACACAAGGAACTCGGACAGAAAGCACCCGAAACGGCAAAGAGCTATGTCATCTGAACGCAGGGCTCGTCCGGGATTTGAACCCGGGACCTCTCGCACCCGAAGCAAGAATCATACCCCTAGACCAACAAGCCTCGGATTTCTGGCAATTCTGCAGACGCAGCCACCGGGCACAGACAAGGTCATGTTTCATGTGGGACAATAAGTATGTTTTCGCACTAGTTCATCAACACAGTTGCCAAACCGCAATCCGCTCAATCCTTGCGGGTATACAGAAAACTTTTTCTTATTGTAGCAACTTTCTTCTGTCGTGGGTTCCATGGTGTAATGGTGAGCACTCTGGACTTTGAATCCAGCGATCCGAGTTCAAATCTCGGTGGAACCTCTTTGTGGGTCCAGATGTTTGTCATACACTTGGTTGTAGGGGAAGGGCCGAGTCTGCAATGCGAAAGATACCTGTGGCTTCGAAGCTTTAGTGGGAAGCGCATTGAATTCAATCATCTGTATAACCAGTGCACTGAAAAGCACGAATAATAGTATCGAAATACTTACACTCTAAATAAAAACAGACCCCTTGACCAACGGCTCTAGACCAAACTGCACTTTTGGAGAAACACAAGCAGACAATGTGTTTGGTTTTGGACAAGTTCATCCAGACAGTTGTCAAGTCACACACTGCTTACCCCTTGTGTAAGCTGGTACATAGAAACATACCCCTACTCAAACAAGCCAAAATTACCAGGGGACTTTGAAGTGTGAGGAACTGCACAAAAAAAGGAGGCTAGGGCACTCATGATACAATTTCGTTTTTTCAAGATATGTTCTTACCACAAACTGCTGACCTATAATACAAGTTGGTATACAGAAAACATCAGCACTTTACAGCATTCTGAAGACGTTTGTTCTATGTGCATGTTTCTACGTGTTATACTTTTTGATGGATTAAAAGGGTGCCCCCTTTCAGATGTGCCTTGAAATAGATGTTACTGAGGCAGACTGTAAAAACAATCAGCAGCCGCAAGCTTTGTGACAGGGAGTGTGAATGTTTATATTTTATGGTGGATAACAGGCGCTCGCTTAGCATGCGAGAGGTAGAGGGATCGATGCCCGCATTCTCCAGCGACGTGGCTTGTTCTTTGCCTCCGATTGAGGCCGACAGGTATCTTCGCAAGCATACGTACAGGACCTGGACAAAAGGCTTTCACTTGAATAGGGCCCAGAGTGGGCGAACCATGAATGTGACAGCCTTTCCAAACGAGATGGTGCAATTTTTTGCAGACACAAGGAACTCGAACAGAAAGCAACCGAAACTGCAAAGAGCTATGTCATCTGAAGGCAGGGCTCGTCCGGGATTTGAACCCGGGACCTCTCGCACCCTAAGCGTGAATCATACCCCTAGACCAACAAGCCTCGGATTTCTGGCAATTCTGCAGACTCGGCCACCGGGCACAGACAAGGTCATGTTTCACGTGGGACAATAAGTATGTTTTCGCACCAGTTCATCAACACAGTTGCCAAACCGCAATCCGCTCAATCCTTGCGGGTATACAGAAAACTTTTTCTTATTGTAGCCACTTTCTTCTGTAGTAGGTTCCATGGTGTAATGGTGAGCTTTCTGGACTTTGAATCCAGCGATCCGAGTTCAAATCTCGGCGGAACCTCTTTGTGGGTCCAGATGTTTGTCATACACTTGGTTGTAGGGGAAGGGCTGAGTCAGCAATGCGAAAGATACCTGTGGCTTCGAAGCTTTAGTGGGAAGTGCATAAAATTCAATCATCTGTATAACCAGTGCACTGAAAAGCACGAATAATAGTATCGAAATACGTACACTCTAAATAAAAACAGACCCCTTGACCAACGGCTCTAGACCAAACTGGGCTTTTGGAGAAACACAAGCAGACAATGTGTTTGGTCTTGGACAAGTTCATTCAGACAGTTGCCAAGTCACACACTGCTTACCCCTTGTGTAAGCTGGTACATGGAAACATACCCCTACTCCAACAAGCCAAAATTACCAGGGGACTTTGAGGTGTGAGGCACTGCACAAACAAAAGAAGGTTAGGGCACTCATGATACAATACGTTTCGTTTTTTCAAGATATGTTCTTACCACAAACTGCTGACCTATAATACAATTTGGTAGGCAGAAAACATCAGCACTTTACAGCATTCTGAAGACGTTTGTTCTATGTGCATGTTTCAACGTGTTATACTTTTTGATGGTTTAAAAGTGTTTGAACGAGGGGGTATAGCTCAGTGTTAGAGCATTTGACTGCAGATCAAGAGGTCCTGGTGCCCCCTTTCAGATGTGCCTTAAAATAGATGTTACTGAGGCAGCCTGTAAAAACAAGGAGTGTGTATGTTTAACGTTTATATTTTATGGTGGATTACAGGCGCCTGGACGAGGGGGTGTATCTCAGCCTGCCGCAGGGGAATTAGCTCAAATGGTAGAGCGCTCGCTTAGCATGCGAGAAGTAGCGGGATCGATGCCCGCATTCTCCAGGGATGTGGCTTGTTCTTTGCCTCCGATTGAGGCCGACAGGTATCTTCGCAAGCATACATACAGGACCTGGACAAAAGGCTTTCACTTGAATAGGGCCCAGAGTGGGCGAACCATGAATGTGACAGCCTTTCCAAACTTCAGAACGAGATGGTGCAATGTCGTTTGGACAACAAGGAACTCGGACAGAAAGCACCCGAAACGGCAAAGAGCTATGTCATCTGAAGGCAGGGCTCGTCCGGGATTTGAACCCGGGACCTCTCGCACCCGAAGCGAGAATCATACCCCTAGACCAACGAGCCTCGGATTTCTGGCAATTCTGCTGACTCGGCCACCGGGCACAGACAAGGTCATGTTTCACGTGGGACAATAAGTATGTTTTCGCACCAGTTCATCAACACAGTTGCCAAACCGCAATCCGCTCAATCCTTGCGGGTATACAGAAAACTTTTTCTTATTGTAGCCACTTTCTTCTGTCGTAGGTTCCATGGTGTAATGGTGAGCATTCTGGACTTTGAATCCAGCGAGTTCAAATCTCGATGGAACCTCTTTGTGGGTCCAGATGTTTGTCATACACTTGGTTGTAGGGGAAGGGCTGAGTCAGCAATGCGAAAGATACCTGTGGCTTCGAAGCTTTAGTGGGAAGTGCATGAAATTCAATCATCTGTATAACCAGTGCACTGAAAAGCACGAATAATAGTATCGAAATACGTACACTCTAAATAAAAACAGACCCCTTGACCAACGGCTCTAGACCAAACTGCGCTTTTGGAGAAACACAAGCAGACAATGTGTTTGGTTTTGGACAAGTTCATTCAGACAGTTGCCAAGTCACACACTGCTTACCCCTTGTGTAAGCTGGTATATGGAAACATACCCCTACTCCAACAAGCCAAAATTACCAGGGGACTTTGAGGTGTGAGGCACTGCACAAACAAAAGAAGGTTAGGGCACTCATCATACAATACGTTTCGTTTTTTCAAGATATGTTCTTACCACAAACTGCTGACCTATAATACAAGTTGGTAGGCAGAAAACATCAGCACTTTACAGCATTCTGAAGACGTTTGTTCTATGTGCATGTTTCTACGTGTTATACTTTTTGATGGTTTAAAAGTGTTTGAACGAGGGGGTATAGCTCAGTGTTAGAGCATTTGACTGCAGATCAAGAGGTCCTGGTGCCCCCTTTCAGATGTGCCTTAAAATAGATGTTACTGAGGCAGCCTGTAAAAACAAGGAGTGTGTATGTTTAACGGTTATATTTTATGGTGGATAACAGGCGCCTGGACGGGGGGCTGTATCTCAGCCTGCCGCAGGGGAATTAGCTCAAATGGTAGAGCGCTCGCTTAGCATGCGAGAGGTAGCGGGATCGATGCCCGATTCTCCAGCGACGTGGCTTATTCTTTGCCTCCGATTGAGGCCGACAGGTATCTTCGCAAGCATACATACAGGACCTGGACAAAAGGCTTTCACTTGAATAGGGCCCAGAGTGGGCGAACCATGAATGTGACAGCCTTTCCAAACTTCAGAACGAGATGGTGCAATGTTTTACAGACACAAGGAACTCGGACAGAAAGCACCCGAAACGGCAAAGAGCTATGTCATCTGAAGGCAGGGCTCGTCCGGGATTTGAACCCGGGACCTCTCGCACCCTAAGCGAGAATCATACCCCTAGACCAACGAGCCTCGGATTTCTGGCAATTCTGCAGACTCGGCCACCGGGCACATACAAGGTCATGTTTCACGTGGGACAATAAGTATGTTTTCGCACCAGTTCATCAACACAGTTGCCAAACCGCAATCCGCTCAATCCTTGCGGGTATACAGAAAACTTTTTGTTATTGTAGCAACTTTCTTCTGTCGTGGGTTCCATGGTGTAATGGTGAGCACTCTGGACTTTGAATCCAGCGATCCGAGTTCAAATCTCGGTGGAACCTCTTTGTGGGTCCAGATGTTTGTCATACACTTGGTTCTAGGGGAAGGGCCGAGTCTGCAATGCGAAAGATACCTGTGGCTTCGAAGCTTTAGTGGGAAGTGCATTGAATTCAATCATCTGTATAACCAGTGCACTGAAAAGCATGAATAATAGGATCGAAATACGTACACTCTAATTAAAAACAGAACCCTTGACCAACGCTCTAGACCAAACTGCAATTTTGGAGAAACACAAGCAGGTCATGAGACAATGTGTTTGGTTTTGGACAAGTTCATTCAGACAGTTGCCAAGTCACACACTGCTTACCCCTTGTGTAAGCTGGTATATGGAAACATAGCCCTACTCCAACAAGCCAAAATTACCAGGGGACTTTGAGGTGTGAGGCACTGCACAAACAAAAGAAGGTTAGGGCACTCATGATACAATACGTTTCGTTTTTTCAAGATATGTTCTTACCACAAACTGCTGACTTATAATACAAGTTGGTAGACAGAAAACATCAGCACTTTACAGCATTCTGAAGACGTTTGTTCTATGTGCATGTTTCTACATGTTATACTTTTTGATGGTTTAAAAGTGTTTGAACGCGGGGGTATTGCTCAGTGTTAGAGCATTTGACTGCAGATCAAGAGGCCCTTGGTTCAAATCCGGGTGCCCCCTTTTAGATGTGCCTTAAAATAGATGTTACTGAGGCAGCCTGTAAAAACAATCAGCAGCCGCAAGCTTTGTGACAAGGAGTGTGTATTTTTAACGTTTATATTTTATGGTGGATAACAGGCGCCTGCACGAGGGGGTGTATCTCAGCCTGCCGCAGGGGAATTAGCTCAAATGGTAGAGCGCTCGCTTAGCATGCGAGAGGTAGCGGGATCGATGCCCGCATTCTCCAGCGACGTGGCTTGTTCTTTGCCTCCGATTGAGGCCGACAGGTATCTTCGCAAGCATACGTACAGGACCTGGACAAAAGGCTTTCACTTGAATAGGGCCCAGAGTGGGCGAACCATGAATGTGACAGCCTTTCCAAACTTCAGAACGAGATGGTGCAATGTTATGCAGACACAAGGAACTCGGACAGAAAGCACCCGAAACGGCAAAGAGCTATGTCATCTGAAGGCAGGGCTCGTCCGGGATTTGAACCCGGGACCTCTCGCACCCTAAGCGAGAATCATACCCCTAGACCAACGAGCCTCGGATTTCTGGCAATTCTGCAGACTCGGCCACCGGGCACATACAAGGTCATGTTTCACGTGGGACAATAAGTATGTTTTCGCACCAGTTCATCAACACAGTTGCCAAACCGCAATCCGCTCAATCCTTGCGGGTATACAGAAAACTTTTTGTTATTGTAGCAACTTTCTTCTGTCGTGGGTTCCATGGTGTAATGGTGAGCACTCTGGACTTTGAATCCAGCGATCCGAGTTCAAGATGTTTGTCCAGATGTTTGTCATACACTTGGTTGTAGGGGAAGGGCCGAGTCTGCAATGCGAAAGATACCTGTGGCTTCGAAGCTTTAGTGGGAAGTGCATTGAATTCAATCATCTGTATAACCAGTGCACTGAAAAGCATGAATAATAGGATCGAAATACGTACACTCTAATTAAAAACAGAACCCTTGACCAACGCTCTAGACCAAACTGCAATTTTGGAGAAACACAAGCAGGTCATGAGACAATGTGTTTGGTTTTGGACAAGTTCATTCAGACAGTTGCCAAGTCACACACTGCTTACCCCTTGTGTAAGCTGGTATATGGAAACATAGCCCTACTCCAACAAGCCAAAATTACCAGGGGACTTTGAGGTGTGAGGCACTGCACAAACAAAAGAAGGTTAGGGCACTCATGATACAATACGTTTCGTTTTTTCAAGATATGTTCTTACCACAAACTGCTGACTTATAATACAAGTTGGTAGACAGAAAACATCAGCACTTTACAGCATTCTGAAGACGTTTGTTCTATGTGTTACTGAGTGTTAAATAGATGTTACTGAGGCAGCCTGTAAAAACAATCAGCAGCTGCAAGGAGTGTGTATGTTTAACGTTTATATTTTATGGTGGATAACAGGCGCCTGGACGAGGGGGTGTATCTCAGCCTGCCGCAGGGGAATTAGCTCAAATGGTAGAGCGCTCGCTTAGCATGCGAGATGTAGAGGGATCGAAGCCTGCATTCTCCAGCGACGTGGCATGTTCTTTGCCTCCGATTGAGGCCGACAGGTATCTTCGCAAGCATACGTACAGGACCTGGACAAAAGGCTTTCACTTGAATAGGGCCCAGAGTGGGTGAACCATGAACGTGACAGCCTTTCCAAACTTCAGAACGAGATGGTGCAATGTTTTGCAGACACAAGGAACTCGGACAGAAAGCACCCGAAACGGCAAAGAGCTATGTCATCTGAACGCAGGGCTCGTCCGGGATTTGAACCCGGGACCTCTCGCACCCGAAGCAAGAATCATACCCCTAGACCAACAAGCCTCGGATTTCTGGCAATTCTGCAGACGCAGCCACCGGGCACAGACAAGGTCATGTTTCATGTGGGACAATAAGTATGTTTTCGCACTAGTTCATCAACACAGTTGCCAAACCGCAATCCGCTCAATCCTTGCGGGTATACAGAAAACTTTTTCTTATTGTAGCAACTTTCTTCTGTCGTGGGTTCCATGGTGTAATGGTGAGCACTCTGGACTTTGAATCCAGCGATCCGAGTTCAAATCTCGGTGGAACCTCTTTGTGGGTCCAGATGTTTGTCATACACTTGGTTGTAGGGGAAGGGCCGAGTCTGCAATGCGAAAGATACCTGTGGCTTCGAAGCTTTAGTGGGAAGCGCATTGAATTCAATCATCTGTATAACCAGTGCACTGAAAAGCACGAATAATAGTATCGAAATACTTACACTCTAAATAAAAACAGACCCCTTGACCAACGGCTCTAGACCAAACTGCACTTTTGGAGAAACACAAGCAGACAATGTGTTTGGTTTTGGACAAGTTCATCCAGACAGTTGTCAAGTCACACACTGCTTACCCCTTGTGTAAGCTGGTACATAGAAACATACCCCTACTCAAACAAGCCAAAATTACCAGGGGACTTTGAAGTGTGAGGAACTGCACAAAAAAAGGAGGCTAGGGCACTCATGATACAATTTCGTTTTTTCAAGATATGTTCTTACCACAAACTGCTGACCTATAATACAAGTTGGTATACAGAAAACATCAGCACTTTACAGCATTCTGAAGACGTTTGTTCTATGTGCATGTTTCTACGTGTTATACTTTTTGATGGATTAAAAGGGTGCCCCCTTTCAGATGTGCCTTGAAATAGATGTTACTGAGGCAGACTGTAAAAACAATCAGCAGCCGCAAGCTTTGTGACAGGGAGTGTGAATGTTTATATTTTATGGTGGATAACAGGCGCTCGCTTAGCATGCGAGAGGTAGAGGGATCGATGCCCGCATTCTCCAGCGACGTGGCTTGTTCTTTGCCTCCGATTGAGGCCGACAGGTATCTTCGCAAGCATACGTACAGGACCTGGACAAAAGGCTTTCACTTGAATAGGGCCCAGAGTGGGCGAACCATGAATGTGACAGCCTTTCCAAACGAGATGGTGCAATTTTTTGCAGACACAAGGAACTCGAACAGAAAGCAACCGAAACTGCAAAGAGCTATGTCATCTGAAGGCAGGGCTCGTCCGGGATTTGAACCCGGGACCTCTCGCACCCTAAGCGTGAATCATACCCCTAGACCAACAAGCCTCGGATTTCTGGCAATTCTGCAGACTCGGCCACCGGGCACAGACAAGGTCATGTTTCACGTGGGACAATAAGTATGTTTTCGCACCAGTTCATCAACACAGTTGCCAAACCGCAATCCGCTCAATCCTTGCGGGTATACAGAAAACTTTTTCTTATTGTAGCCACTTTCTTCTGTAGTAGGTTCCATGGTGTAATGGTGAGCTTTCTGGACTTTGAATCCAGCGATCCAAGTTCAAATCTCGGCGGAACCTCTTTGTGGGTCCAGATGTTTGTCATACACTTGGTTGTAGGGGAAGGGCTGAGTCAGCAATGCGAAAGATACCTGTGGCTTCGAAGCTTTAGTGGGAAGTGCATAAAATTCAATCATCTGTATAACCAGTGCACTGAAAAGCACGAATAATAGTATCGAAATACGTACACTCTAAATAAAAACAGACCCCTTGACCAACGGCTCTAGACCAAACTGGGCTTTTGGAGAAACACAAGCAGACAATGTGTTTGGTCTTGGACAAGTTCATTCAGACAGTTGCCAAGTCACACACTGCTTACCCCTTGTGTAAGCTGGTACATGGAAACATACCCCTACTCCAACAAGCCAAAATTACCAGGGGACTTTGAGGTGTGAGGCACTGCACAAACAAAAGAAGGTTAGGGCACTCATGATACAATACGTTTCGTTTTTTCAAGATATGTTCTTACCACAAACTGCTGACCTATAATACAATTTGGTAGGCAGAAAACATCAGCACTTTACAGCATTCTGAAGACGTTTGTTCTATGTGCATGTTTCAACGTGTTATACTTTTTGATGGTTTAAAAGTGTTTGAACGAGGGGGTATAGCTCAGTGTTAGAGCATTTGACTGCAGATCAAGAGGTCCTGGTGCCCCCTTTCAGATGTGCCTTAAAATAGATGTTACTGAGGCAGCCTGTAAAAACAAGGAGTGTGTATGTTTAACGTTTATATTTTATGGTGGATTACAGGTGCCTGGACGAGGGGGTGTATCTCAGCCTGCCGCAGGGGAATTAGCTCAAATGGTAGAGCGCTCGCTTAGCATGCGAGAAGTAGCGGGATCGATGCCCGCATTCTCCAGCGACGTGGCTTGTTATTTGCCTCCGATTGAGGCCGACAGGTATCTTCGCAAGCATACATACAGGACCTGGACAAAAGGCTTTCACTTGAATAGGGCCCAGAGTGGGCGAACCATGAATGTGACAGCCTTTCCAAACTTCAGAACGAGATGGTGCAATGTCGTTTGGACAACAAGGAACTCGGACAGAAAGCACCCGAAACGGCAAAGAGCTATGTCATCTGAAGGCAGGGCTCGTCCGGGATTTGAACCCGGGACCTCTCGCACCCGAAGCGAGAATCATACCCCTAGACCAACGAGCCTCGGATTTCTGGCAATTCTGCTGACTCGGCCACCGGGCACAGACAAGGTCATGTTTCACGTGGGACAATAAGTATGTTTTCGCACCAGTTCATCAACACAGTTGCCAAACCGCAATCCGCTCAATCCTTGCGGGTATACAGAAAACTTTTTCTTATTGTAGCCACTTTCTTCTGTCGTAGGTTCCATGGTGTAATGGTGAGCATTCTGGACTTTGAATCCAGCGAGTTCAAATCTCGATGGAACCTCTTTGTGGGTCCAGATGTTTGTCATACACTTGGTTGTAGGGGAAGGGCTGAGTCAGCAATGCGAAAGATACCTGTGGCTTCGAAGCTTTAGTGGGAAGTGCATGAAATTCAATCATCTGTATAACCAGTGCACTGAAAAGCACGAATAATAGTATCGAAATACGTACACTCTAAATAAAAACAGACCCCTTGACCAACGGCTCTAGACCAAACTGCGCTTTTGGAGAAACACAAGCAGACAATGTGTTTGGTTTTGGACAAGTTCATTCAGACAGTTGCCAAGTCACACACTGCTTACCCCTTGTGTAAGCTGGTATATGGAAACATACCCCTACTCCAACAAGCCAAAATTACCAGGGGACTTTGAGGTGTGAGGCACTGCACAAACAAAAGAAGGTTAGGGCACTCATCATACAATACGTTTCGTTTTTTCAAGATATGTTCTTACCACAAACTGCTGACCTATAATACAAGTTGGTAGGCAGAAAACATCAGCACTTTACAGCATTCTGAAGACGTTTGTTCTATGTGCATGTTTCTACGTGTTATACTTTTTGATGGTTTAAAAGTGTTTGAACGAGGGGGTATAGCTCAGTGTTAGAGCATTTGACTGCAGATCAAGAGGTCCTGGTGCCCCCTTTCAGATGTGCCTTAAAATAGATGTTACTGAGGCAGCCTGTAAAAACAAGGAGTGTGTATGTTTAACGGTTATATTTTATGGTGGATAACAGGCGCCTGGACGAGGGGCTGTATCTCAGCCTGCCGCAGGGGAATTAGCTCAAATGGTAGAGCGCTCGCTTAGCATGCGAGAGGTAGCGGGATCGATGCCCGATTCTCCAGCGACGTGGCTTATTCTTTGCCTCCGATTGAGGCCGACAGGTATCTTCGCAAGCATACATACAGGACCTGGACAAAAGGCTTTCACTTGAATAGGGCCCAGAGTGGGCGAACCATGAATGTGACAGCCTTTCCAAACTTCAGAACGAGATGGTGCAATGTTTTACAGACACAAGGAACTCGGACAGAAAGCACCCGAAACGGCAAAGAGCTATGTCATCTGAAGGCAGGGCTCGTCCGGGATTTGAACCCGGGACCTCTCGCACCCTAAGCGAGAATCATACCCCTAGACCAACGAGCCTCGGATTTCTGGCAATTCTGCAGACTCGGCCACCGGGCACATACAAGGTCATGTTTCACGTGGGACAATAAGTATGTTTTCGCACCAGTTCATCAACACAGTTGCCAAACCGCAATCCGCTCAATCCTTGCGGGTATACAGAAAACTTTTTGTTATTGTAGCAACTTTCTTCTGTCGTGGGTTCCATGGTGTAATGGTGAGCACTCTGGACTTTGAATCCAGCGATCCGAGTTCAAATCTCGGTGGAACCTCTTTGTGGGTCCAGATGTTTGTCATACACTTGGTTGTAGGGGAAGGGCCGAGTCTGCAATGCGAAAGATACCTGTGGCTTCGAAGCTTTAGTGGGAAGTGCATTGAATTCAATCATCTGTATAACCAGTGCACTGAAAAGCATGAATAATAGGATCGAAATACGTACACTCTAATTAAAAACAGAACCCTTGACCAACGCTCTAGACCAAACTGCAATTTTGGAGAAACACAAGCAGGTCATGAGACAATGTGTTTGGTTTTGGACAAGTTCATTCAGACAGTTGCCAAGTCACACACTGCTTACCCCTTGTGTAAGCTGGTATATGGAAACATAGCCCTACTCCAACAAGCCAAAATTACCAGGGGACTTTGAGGTGTGAGGCACTGCACAAACAAAAGAAGGTTAGGGCACTCATGATACAATACGTTTCGTTTTTTCAAGATATGTTCTTACCACAAACTGCTGACTTATAATACAAGTTGGTAGACAGAAAACATCAGCACTTTACAGCATTCTGAAGACGTTTGTTCTATGTGCATGTTTCTACATGTTATACTTTTTGATGGTTTAAAAGTGTTTGAACGCGGGGGTATTGCTCAGTGTTAGAGCATTTGACTGCAGATCAAGAGGCCCTTGGTTCAAATCCGGGTGCCCCCTTTTAGATGTGCCTTAAAATAGATGTTACTGAGGCAGCCTGTAAAAACAATCAGCAGCCGCAAGCTTTGTGACAAGGAGTGTGTATTTTTAACGTTTATATTTTATGGTGGATAACAGGCGCCTGCACGAGGGGGTGTATCTCAGCCTGCCGCAGGGGAATTAGCTCAAATGGTAGAGCGCTCGCTTAGCATGCGAGAGGTAGCTGGATCCATGCCCGCATTCTCCAGCGACGTGGCTTGTTCTTTGCCTCCGATTGAGGCCGACAGGTATCTTCGCAAGCATACATACAGGACCTAGACAAAAGGCTTTCTCTTGAATAGGGCCCAGAGTGGGCGAACCATGAATGTGACAGCCTTTCCAAACTTCAGAACGAGATGGTGCAATGTTTTACAGACACAAGGAACTCGGACAGAAAGCACCCGAAACGGCAAAGAGCTATGTCATCTGAAGGCAGGGCTCGTCCGGGATTTGAACCCGGGACCTCTCGCACCCTACGCGAGAATCATACCCCTAGACCAACGAGCCTCGGATTTCTGGCAATTCTGCAGACTCGGCCACCGGGCACAGACAAGGTCATGTTTCACGTGGGACAATAAGTATGTTTTCGCACCAGTTCATCAACACAGTTGCCAAACCGCAATCCGCTCAATCCTTGCGGGTATACAGAAAACTTTTTCTTATTGTAGCCACTTTCTTCTGTCGTAGGTTCCATGGTGTAATGGTGAGCATTCTGGACTTTGAATCCAGCGAGTTCAAATCTCGGTGGAACTTCTTTGTGGGTCCAGATGTTTGTCATACACTTGGTTGTAGGGGAAGGGCTGAGTCAGCAATGCGAAAGATACCTGTGGCTTCGAAGCTTTAGTGGGAAGTGCATAAAATTCAATCATCTGTATAACCAGTGCACTGAAAAGCACGAATAATAGTATCGAAATACGTACACTCTTAATAAAAACGGACCCCTTGACCAACGGCTCTAGACCAAACTGCGCTTTTGGAGAAACACAAGCAGACAATGTGTTTGGTTATGGACAAGTTCATTCAGACAGTTGCCAAGTCACACACTGCTTACCCCTTGTGTAAGCTGGTATATGGAAAATACCCCTACTCCAACAAGCCAAAATTACCAGGGGACTTTGAGGTGTGAGGCACTGCACAAACAAAAGAAGGTTAGGGCACTCATGATACAATACGTTTCGTTTTTTCAAGATATGTTCTTACCACAAACTGCTGACCTATAATACAAGTTGGTAGGCTGAAAACATCAGCACTTTACAGCATTCTGAAGACGTTTGTTCTATGTGCATGTTTCTACGTGTTATACTTTTTGATGGTTTAAAAGTGTTTGAACGAGGGGGTATAGCTCAGTGTTAGAGCATTTGACTGCAGATCAAGAGGTCCTGGTGCCCCCTTTCGGATGTGCCTTAAAATAGATGTTACTGAGGCAGCCTGTAAAAACAAGGAGTGTGTATGTTTAACGGTTATATTTTATGGTGGATAACAGGCGCCTGCACGAGGGTGTGTATCTCAGCCTGCCGCAGGGGAATTAGCTCAAATGGTAGAGCGCTCGCTTAGCATGCGAGAGGTAGCGGGATCGATGCCCGCATTCTCCAGCGACGTGGCTTATTCTTTGCCTCCGATTGAGGCCGACAGGTATCTTCGCAAGCATACATACAGGACCTGGACAAAAGGCTTTCACTTGAATAGGGCCCAGAGTGGGCGAACCATGAATGTGACAGCCTTTCCAAACTTCAGAACGAGATGGTGCAATGTTCAGACACAAGGAACTCGGACAGAAAGCACCCGAAACGGCAAAGAGCTATGTCATCTGAAGGCAGGCCTCGTCCGGGATTTGAACTCGGGACCTCTCGCACCCTAAGCGAGAATCATACCCCTAGACCAACGAGCCTCGGATTTGTGGCAATTCTGCAGACTCGGCCACCGGGCACAGACAAGGTCATGTTTCACGTGGGACAATAAGTATGTTTTCGCACCAGTTCATCAACACAGTTGCCAAACCGCAATCCGCTCAATCCTTGCGGGTATACAGAAAACTTTTTCTTATTGTAGCCACTTTCTTCTGTCGTAGGTTCCATGGTGTAATGGTGAGCATTCTGGACTTTGAATCCAGCGAGTTCAAATCTCGGTGGAACCTCTTTGTGGGTCCAGATGTTTGTCATACACTTGGTTGTAGGGGAAGGGCTGAGTCAGCAATGCGAAAGATACCTGTGGCTTCGAAGCTTTAGTGGGAAGTGCATAAAATTCAATCATCTGTATAACCAGTGCACTGAAAAGCACGAATAATAGTATCGAAATACGTACACTCTAAATAAAAACAGACCCCTTGACCAACGGCTCTAGACCAAACTGCGCTTTTGGAGAAACACAAGCAGACAATGTGTTTGGTTTTGGACAAGTTCATTCAGACAGTTGTCAAGTCACACACTGCTTACCCCTTGTGTAAGCTGGTATATGGAAACATACCCCTACTCCAACAAGCCAAAATTACCAGGGGACTTTGAGGTGTGAGGCACTGCACAAACAAACGAAGGTTAGGGCACTCATGATACAATACGTTTCGTTTTTTCAAGATATGTTCTTACCACAAACTGCTGACCTATAATACAAGTTGGTAGGCAGAAAACATCAGCACTTTACAGCATTCTGAAGACGTTTGTTCTATGTGCATGTTTCTACGTGTTATACTTTTTCATGGTTTAAAAGTGTTTGAACGAGGGGTATAGCTCAGTGTTAGAGCATTTGACTGCAGATCAAGAGGTCCTGGTGCCCCCTTTCAGATGTGCCTTAAAATAGATGTTACTGAGGCAGCCTGTAAAAACAAGGAGTGTGTATGTTTAACGTTTATATTTTATGGTGGATAACAGGCGCCTGGACGAGGGGCTGTATCTCAGCCTGCCGCAGGGGAATGAGCTCAAATTGTGGAGCGCTCGCTTAGCATGCGAGAGGTAGCGGGATTGATGCCCGCATTCTCCAGCGACGTGGCTTGTTCTTTGCCTCCGATTGAGGCCGACAGGTATCTTCGCAAGCATACGTACAGGACCTGGACAAAAGGCTTTCACTTGAATAGGGCCCAGAGTGGGCGAACCATGAATGTGACAGCCTTTCCAAACTTCAGAACGAGATGGTGCAATGTTTTGCAGACACAAGGAACTCGGACAGAAAGCACCCGAAACGGCAAAGAGCTATGTCATCTGAAGGCAGGGCTCGTCCGGGATTTGAACCCGGGACCTCTCGCACCCTAAGCGAGAATCATACCCCTAGACCAACGAGCCTCGGGTTTCTGGCAATTCTGCAGACTCGGCCACCGGGCACATACAAGGTCATGTTTCACGTGGGACAATAAGTATGTTTTCGCACCAGTTCATCAACACAGTTGCCAAACCGCAATCCGCTCAATCCTTGCGGTTATACAGAAAACTTTTTGTTATTGTAGCAACTTTCTTCTGTCGTGGGTTCCATGGTGTAATGGTGAGCACTCTGGACTTTGAATCCAGCGATCCGAGTTCAAATCTCGGTGGAACCTCTTTGTGGGTCCAGATGTTTGTCATACACTTGGTTGTAGGGGAAGGGCCGAGTCTGCAATTCGAAAGATACCTGTGGCTTCGAAGCTTTAGTGGGAAGTGCATTGAATTCAATCATCTGTATAACCAGTGCACTGAAAAGCATGAATAATAGGATCGAAATACGTACACTCTAATTAAAAACAGAACCCTTGACCAACGCTCTAGACCAAACTGCAATTTTGGAGAAACACAAGCAGGTCATGAGACAATGTGTTTGGTTTTGGACAAGTTCATTCAGACAGTTGCCAAGTCACACACTGCTTACCCCTTGTGTAAGCTGGTATATGGAAACATAGCCCTACTCCAACAAGCCAAAATTACCAGGGGACTTTGAGGTGTGAGGCACTGCACAAACAAAAGAAGGTTAGGGCACTCATGATACAATACGTTTCGTTTTTTCAAGATATGTTCTTACCACAAACTGCTGACTTATAATACAAGTTGGTAGACAGAAAACATCAGCACTTTACAGCATTCTGAAGACATTTGTTCTATGTGCATGTTTCTACGTGTTATACTTTTTGATGGATTAAAAGTGTTTGAACGAGGGGGTATTGCTCAGTGTTAGAGCATTTGACTGCAGATCAAGAGGTCCTTGGTTCAAATCCGGGTGCCCCCTTTTAGATGTGCCTTAAAATAGATGTTACTGAGGCAGCCTGTAAAAACAATCAGCAGCCGCAAGCTTTGTGACAAGGAGTGTGTATGTTTAACGTTTATATTTTATGGTGGATAACAGGCGCCTGGACGAGGGGCTGTATCTCAGCCTGCCGCAGGGGAATGAGCTCAAATTGTGGAGCGCTCGCTTAGCATGCGAGAGGTAGCGGGATTGATGCCCGCATTCTCCAGCGACGTGGCTTGTTCTTTGCCTCCGATTGAGGCCGACAGGTATCTTCGCAAGCATACGTACAGGACCTGGACAAAAGGCTTTCACTTGAATAGGGCCCAGAGTGGGCGAACCATGAATGTGACAGCCTTTCCAAACTTCAGAACGAGATGGTGCAATGTTTTGCAGACACAAGGAACTCGGACAGAAAGCACCCGAAACGGCAAAGAGCTATGTCATCTGAAGGCAGGGCTCGTCCGGGATTTGAACCCGGGACCTCTCGCACCCTAAGCGAGAATCATACCCCTAGACCAACGAGCCTCGGGTTTCTGGCAATTCTGCAGACTCGGCCACCGGGCACATACAAGGTCATGTTTCACGTGGGACAATAAGTATGTTTTCGCACCAGTTCATCAACACAGTTGCCAAACCACAATCCGCTCAATCCTTGCGGTTATACAGAAAACTTTTTGTTATTGTAGCAACTTTCTTCTGTCGTGGGTTCCATGGTGTAATGGTGAGCACTCTGGACTTTGAATCCAGCGATCCGAGTTCAAATCTCGGTGGAACCTCTTTGTGGGTCCAGATGTTTGTCATACACTTGGTTGTAGGGGAAGGGCCGAGTCTGCAATTCGAAAGATACCTGTGGCTTCGAAGCTTTAGTGGGAAGTGCATTGAATTCAAT
>NC_136783.1:6132050-6139550 GCF_947034865.1 Barbatula barbatula | reverse complement strand
GCTTATTCTTTGCCTCCGATTGAGGCCGACAGGTATCTTCGCAAGCATACATACAGGACCTGGACAAAAGGCTTTCACTTGAATAGGGCCCAGAGTGGGCGAACCATGAATGTGACAGCCTTTCCAAACTTCAGAACGAGATGGTGCAATGTTCAGACACAAGGAACTCGGACAGAAAGCACCCGAAACGGCAAAGAGCTATGTCATCTGAAGGCAGGGCTCGTCCGGGATTTGAACCCGGGACCTCTCGCACCCTAAGCGAGAATCATACCCCTAGACCAACGAGCCTCGGATTTGTGGCAATTCTGCAGACTCGGCCACCGGGCACAGACAAGGTCATGTTTCACGTGGGACAATAAGTATGTTTTCGCACCAGTTCATCAACACAGTTGCCAAACCGCAATCCGCTCAATCCTTGCGGGTATACAGAAAACTTTTTCTTATTGTAGCCACTTTCTTCTGTCGTAGGTTCCATGGTGTAATGGTGAGCATTCTGGACTTTGAATCCAGCGAGTTCAAATCTCGGTGGAACCTCTTTGTGGGTCCAGATGTTTGTCATACACTTGGTTGTAGGGGAAGGGCCGAGTCTGCAATTCGAAAGATACCTGTGGCTTCGAAGCTTTAGTGGGAAGTGCATTGAATTCAATCATCTGTATAACCAGTGCACTGAAAAGCATGAATAATAGGATCGAAATACGTACACTCTAATTAAAAACAGAACCCTTGACCAACGCTCTAGACCAAACTGCAATTTTGGAGAAACACAAGCAGGTCATGAGACAATGTGTTTGGTTTTGGACAAGTTCATTCAGACAGTTGCCAAGTCACACACTGCTTACCCCTTGTGTAAGCTGGTATATGGAAACATAGCCCTACTCCAACAAGCCAAAATTACCAGGGGACTTTGAGGTGTGAGGCACTGCACAAACAAAAGAAGGTTAGGGCACTCATGATACAATACGTTTCGTTTTTTCAAGATATGTTCTTACCACAAACTGCTGACTTATAATACAAGTTGGTAGACAGAAAACATCAGCACTTTACAGCATTCTGAAGACGTTTGTTCTATGTGCATGTTTCTACGTGTTATACTTTTTGATGGATTAAAAGTGTTTGAACGAGGGGGTATTGCTCAGTGTTAGAGCATTTGACTGCAGATCAAGAGGTCCTTGGTTCAAATCCGGGTGCCCCCTTTTAGATGTGCCTTAAAATAGATGTTACTGAGGCAGCCTGTAAAAACAATCAGCAGCCGCAAGCTTTGTGACAAGGAGTGTGTATGTTTAACGTTTATATTTTATGGTGGATAACAGGCGCCTGGACGAGGGGCTGTATCTCAGCCTGCCGCAGGGGAATGAGCTCAAATTGTGGAGCGCTCGCTTAGCATGCGAGAGGTAGCGGGATTGATGCCCGCATTCTCCAGCGACGTGGCTTGTTCTTTGCCTCCGATTGAGGCCGACAGGTATCTTCGCAAGCATACGTACAGGACCTGGACAAAAGGCTTTCACTTGAATAGGGCCCAGAGTGGGCGAACCATGAATGTGACAGCCTTTCCAAACTTCAGAACGAGATGGTGCAATGTTTTGCAGACACAAGGAACTCGGACAGAAAGCACCCGAAACGGCAAAGAGCTATGTCATCTGAAGGCAGGGCTCGTCCGGGATTTGAACCCGGGACCTCTCGCACCCTAAGCGAGAATCATACCCCTAGACCAACGAGCCTCGGGTTTCTGGCAATTCTGCAGACTCGGCCACCGGGCACATACAAGGTCATGTTTCACGTGGGACAATAAGTATGTTTTCGCACCAGTTCATCAACACAGTTGCCAAACCGCAATCCGCTCAATCCTTGCGGTTATACAGAAAACTTTTTGTTATTGTAGCAACTTTCTTCTGTCGTGGGTTCCATGGTGTAATGGTGAGCACTCTGGACTTTGAATCCAGCGATCCGAGTTCAAATCTCGGTGGAACCTCTTTGTGGGTCCAGATGTTTGTCATACACTTGGTTGTAGGGGAAGGGCCGAGTCTGCAATTCGAAAGATACCTGTGGCTTCGAAGCTTTAGTGGGAAGTGCATTGAATTCAATCATCTGTATAACCAGTGCACTGAAAAGCATGAATAATAGGATCGAAATACGTACACTCTAATTAAAAACAGAACCCTTGACCAACGCTCTAGACCAAACTGCAATTTTGGAAAACACAAGCAGGTCATGAGACAATGTGTTTGGTTTTGGACAAGTTCATTCAGACAGTTGCCAAGTCACACACTGCTTACCCCTTGTGTAAGCTGGTATATGGAAACATAGCCCTACTCCAACAAGCCAAAATTACCAGGGGACTTTGAGGTGTGAGGCACTGCACAAACAAAAGAAGGTTAGGGCACTCATGATACAATACGTTTCCTTTTTTCAAGATATGTTCTTACCACAAACTGCTGACCTATAATACAAGTTGGTAGGCAGAAAACATCAGCACTTTACAGCATTCTGAAGACGTTTGTTCTATGTGCATGTTTCTACGTGTTATACTTTTTGATGGTTTAAAAGTGTTTGAACGAGGGGGTATAGCTCAGTGTTAGAGCATTTGACTGCAGATCAAGAGGTCCTGGTGCCCCCTTTCAGATGTGCCTTAAAATAGATGTTACTGAGGCAGCCTGTAAAAACAAGGAGTGTGTATGTCTAACGTTTATATTTTATGGTGGATAACAGGCGCCTGGACGAGGGGGTGTATCTCAGCCTGCCGCAGGGGAATTAGCTCAAATGGTAGAGCGCTCGCTTAGCATGCGAGAAGTAGCGGGATCGATGCCCGCATTCTCCAGCGACGTGGCTTGTTCTTTACCTCCGATTGAGGCCGACAGGTATCTTCGCAAGCATACATACAGGATCTGGACAAAAGGCTTTCACTTGAATAGGGCCCAGAGTGGGCGAACCATGAATGTGACAGCCTTTCCAAACTTCAGAACGAGATGGTGCAATGTTCAGACACAAGGAACTCGGACAGAAAGCACCCGAAACGGCAAAGAGCTATGTCATCTGAAGGCAGGGCTCGTCCGGGATTTGAACCCGGGACCTCTCGCACCCTAAGCGAGAATCATACCCCTAGACCAACGAGCCTCGGATTTCTGGCAATTCTGCAGACTCGGCCACCGGGCACAGACAAGGTCATGTTTCACGTGGGACAATAAGTATGTTTTCGCACCAGTTCATCAACACAGTTGCCAAACCGCAATCCGCTCAATCCTTGCGGGTATACAGAAAACTTTTTCTTATTGTAGCCACTTTCTTCTGTCGTAGGTTCCATGGTGTAATGGTGAGCATTCTGGACTTTGAATCCAGCGAGTTCAAATCTCGGTGGAACCTCTTTGTGGGTCCAGATGTTTGTCATACACTTGGTTGTAGGGGAAGGGCTGAGTCAGCAATGCGAAAGATACCTGTGGCTTCGAAGCTTTAGTGGGAAGTGCATAAAATTCAATCATCTGTATAACCAGTGCACTGAAAAGCACGAATAATAGTATCGAAATACGTACACTCTAAATAAAAACAGACCCCTTGACCAACGGCTCTAGACCAAACTGCGCTTTTGGAGAAACACAAGCAGACAATGTGTTTGGTTTTGGACAAGTTCATTCAGACAGTTGCCAAGTCACACACTGCTTACCCCTTGTGTAAGCTGGTATATGGAAACATACCCCTACTCCAACAAGCCAAAATTACCAGGGGACTTTGAGGTGTGAGGCACTGCACAAACAAAAGAAGGTTAGGGCACTCATCATACAATATGTTTCCTTTTTTCAAGATATGTTCTTACCACAAACTGCTGACCTATAATACAAGTTGGTAGGCAGAAAACATCAGCACTTTACAGCATTCTGAAGACGTTTGTTCTATGTGCATGTTTCTACGTGTTATACTTTTTGATGGTTTAAAAGTGTTTGAACGAGGGGGTATAGCTCAGTGTTAGAGCATTTGACTGCAGATCAAGAGGTCCTGGTGCCCCCTTTCAGATGTGCCTTAAAATAGATGTTACTGAGGCAGCCTGTAAAAACAAGGAGTGTGTATGTCTAACGTTTATATTTTATGGTGGATAACAGGCGCCTGGACGAGGGGGTGTATCTCAGCCTGCCGCAGGGGAATTAGCTCAAATGGTAGAGCGCTCGCTTAGCATGCGAGAAGTAGCGGGATCGATGCCCGCATTCTCCAGCGACGTGGCTTGTTCTTTACCTCCGATTGAGGCCGACAGGTATCTTCGCAAGCATACATACAGGATCTGGACAAAAGGCTTTCACTTGAATAGGGCCCAGAGTGGGCGAACCATGAATGTGACAGCCTTTCCAAACTTCAGAACGAGATGGTGCAATGTTCAGACACAAGGAACTCGGACAGAAAGCACCCGAAACGGCAAAGAGCTATGTCATCTGAAGGCAGGGCTCGTCCGGGATTTGAACCCGGGACCTCTCGCACCCTAAGCGAGAATCATACCCCTAGACCAACGAGCCTCGGATTTGTGGCAATTCTGCAGACTCGGCCACCGGGCACAGACAAGGTCATGTTTCACGTGGGACAATAAGTATGTTTTCGCACCAGTTCATCAACACAGTTGCCAAACCGCAATCCGCTCAATCCTTGCGGGTATACAGAAAACTTTTTCTTATTGTAGCCACTTTCTTCTGTCGTAGGTTCCATGGTGTAATGGTGAGCATTCTGGACTTTGAATCCAGCGAGTTCAAATCTCGGTGGAACCTCTTTGTGGGTCCAGATGTTTGTCATACACTTGGTTGTAGGGGAAGGGCTGAGTCAGCAATGCGAAAGATACCTGTGGCTTCGAAGCTTTAGTGGGAAGTGCATAAAATTCAATCATCTGTATAACCAGTGCACTGAAAAGCACGAATAATAGTATCGAAATACGTACACTCTAAATAAAAACAGACCCCTTGACCAACGGCTCTAGACCAAACTGCGCTTTTGGAGAAACACAAGCAGACAATGTGTTTGGTTTTGGACAAGTTCATTCAGACAGTTGTCAAGTCACACACTGCTTACCCCTTGTGTAAGCTGGTATATGGAAACATACCCCTACTCCAACAAGCCAAAATTACCAGGGGACTTTGAGGTGTGAGGCACTGCACAAACAAACGAAGGTTAGGGCACTCATGATACAATACGTTTCGTTTTTTCAAGATATGTTCTTACCACAAACTGCTGACCTATAATACAAGTTGGTAGGCAGAAAACATCAGCACTTTACAGCATTCTGAAGACGTTTGTTCTATGTGCATGTTTCTACGTGTTATACTTTTTCATGGTTTAAAAGTGTTTGAACGAGGGGTATAGCTCAGTGTTAGAGCATTTGACTGCAGATCAAGAGGTCCTGGTGCCCCCTTTCAGATGTGCCTTAAAATAGATGTTACTGAGGCAGCCTGTAAAAACAAGGAGTGTGTATGTTTAACGTTTATATTTTATGGTGGATAACAGGCGCCTGGACGAGGGGCTGTATCTCAGCCTGCCGCAGGGGAATGAGCTCAAATTGTGGAGCGCTCGCTTAGCATGCGAGAGGTAGCGGGATTGATGCCCGCATTCTCCAGCGACGTGGCTTGTTCTTTGCCTCCGATTGAGGCCGACAGGTATCTTCGCAAGCATACGTACAGGACCTGGACAAAAGGCTTTCACTTGAATAGGGCCCAGAGTGGGCGAACCATGAATGTGACAGCCTTTCCAAACTTCAGAACGAGATGGTGCAATGTTTTGCAGACACAAGGAACTCGGACAGAAAGCACCCGAAACGGCAAAGAGCTATGTCATCTGTCGTCCGGGATTTGAACCCGGGACCTCTCGCACCCTAAGCGAGAATCATACCCCTAGACCAACGAGCCTCGGGTTTCTGGCAATTCTGCAGACTCGGCCACCGGGCACATACAAGGTCATGTTTCACGTGGGACAATAAGTATGTTTTCGCACCAGTTCATCAACACAGTTGCCAAACCGCAATCCGCTCAATCCTTGCGGTTATACAGAAAACTTTTTGTTATTGTAGCAACTTTCTTCTGTCGTGGGTTCCATGGTGTAATGGTGAGCACTCTGGACTTTGAATCCAGCGATCCGAGTTCAAATCTCGGTGGAACCTCTTTGTGGGTCCAGATGTTTGTCATACACTTGGTTGTAGGGGAAGGGCCGAGTCTGCAATTCGAAAGATACCTGTGGCTTCGAAGCTTTAGTGGGAAGTGCATTGAATTCAATCATCTGTATAACCAGTGCACTGAAAAGCATGAATAATAGGATCGAAATACGTACACTCTAATTAAAAACAGAACCCTTGACCAACGCTCTAGACCAAACTGCAATTTTGGAGAAACACAAGCAGGTCATGAGACAATGTGTTTGGTTTTGGACAAGTTCATTCAGACAGTTGCCAAGTCACACACTGCTTACCCCTTGTGTAAGCTGGTATATGGAAACATAGCCCTACTCCAACAAGCCAAAATTACCAGGGGACTTTGAGGTGTGAGGCACTGCACAAACAAAAGAAGGTTAGGGCACTCATGATACAATACGTTTCGTTTTTTCAAGATATGTTCTTACCACAAACTGCTGACTTATAATACAAGTTGGTAGACAGAAAACATCAGCACTTTACAGCATTCTGAAGACGTTTGTTCTATGTGCATGTTTCTACGTGTTATACTTTTTGATGGATTAAAAGTGTTTGAACGAGGGGGTATTGCTCAGTGTTAGAGCATTTGACTGCAGATCAAGAGGCCCTTGGTTCAAATCCGGGTGCCCCCTTTTAGATGTGCCTTAAAATAGATGTTACTGAGGCAGCCTGTAAAAACAATCAGCAGCCGCAAGCTTTGTGACAAGGAGTGTGTATTTTTAACGTTTATATTTTATGGTGGATAACAGGCGCCTGCACGAGGGGGTGTATCTCAGCCTGCCGCAGGGGAATTAGCTCAAATGGTAGAGCGCTCGCTTAGCATGCGAGAGGTAGCGGGATCGATGCCCGCATTCTCCAGCGACGTGGCTTGTTCTTTGCCTCCGATTGAGGCCGACAGGTATCTTCGCAAGCATACGTACAGGACCTGGACAAAAGGCTTTCACTTGAATAGGGCCCAGAGTGGGCGAACCATGAATGTGACAGCCTTTCCAAACTTCAGAACGAGATGGTGCAATGTTTTGAAGACACAAGGAACTCGGACAGAAAGCACCCGAAACGGCAAAGAGCTATGTCATCTGAAGGCAGGGCTCGTCCGGGATTTGAACCCGGGACCTCTCGCACCCTAAGCGAGAATCATACCCCTAGACCAACGATCCTCGGATTTCTGGCAATTCTGCAGACTCGGCCACCGGGCACAGACAAGGTTATGTTTCACGTAGGACAATAAGTATGTTTTCGCACCAGTTCATCAACACAGTTGCCAAACCGCAATCCGCTCAATCCTTGCGGGTATACAGAAAACTTTTTCTTATTGTAGCCACTTTCTTCTGTCGTAGGTTCCATGGTGTAATGGT
>NC_136783.1:6077050-6127050 GCF_947034865.1 Barbatula barbatula | reverse complement strand
ATGTTTAACGTTTATATTTTATGGTGGATAACAGGCGCCTGGACGAGGGGGTGTATCTCAGCCTGCCGCAGGGGAATTAGCTCAAATGGTAGAGCGCTCGCTTAGCATGCGAGAGGTAGCGGGATCGATGCCCGCATTCTCCAGCGACGTGGCTTGTTCTTTGCCTCCGATTGAGGCCGACAGGTATCTTCTCAAGCATACATACAGGACCTGGACAAAAGGGCGTTCACTTGAATAGGGCCCAGAGTGGGCGAACCATGAATGTGACAGCCTTTCCAAACTTCAGAACGAGATGGTGCAATGTTTTGCAGACACAAGGAACTCGGACAGAAAGCACCCGAAACGGCAAAGAGCTATGTCATCTGAAGACAGGGCTCGTCCGGGATTTGAACCCGAGACATCTCCCACCCTAAGCGAGAGTAATACCCCTAGACCAACGAGCCTCGAATTTCTGGCAATTCTGCAGACTCGGCCACCGGGCACAGACAAGGTTATGTTTCACGTGGGACAATAAGTATGTTTTCGCACCAGTTCATCAACACAGTTGCCAAACCGCAATCCGCTCAATCCTTGCGGGTATACAGAAAACTTTTTCTTATTGTAGCCACTTTCTTCTGTCGTAGGTTCCATGGTGTAATGGTGAGCATTCTGGACTTTGAATCCAGCGAGTTCAAATCTCGGTGGAACCTCTTTGAGGGTCCAGATGTTTGTCATACATTTGGTTGTAGGGGAAGGGCTGAGTCAGCAATGCGAAAGATACCTGTGGCTTCGAAGCTTTAGTGGAAAGTGCATAAAATTCAATCATCTGTATAACCAGTGCACTGAAAAGCACGAATAATAGTATCGAAATACGTACACTCTAAATAAAAACAGACCCCTTGACCAACGGCTCTAGACCAAACTGCGCTTTTGGAGAAACACAAGCAGACAATGTGTTTGGTTTTGGACAAGTTCATTCAGACAGTTGCCAAGTCACACACTGCTTACCCCTTGTGTAAGCTGGTATATGGAAACATACCCCTACTCCAACAAGCCAAAATTACCAGGGGACTTTGAGGTGTGAGGCACTGCACAAACAAAAGAAGGTTAGGGCACTCATCATACAATACGTTTCGTTTTTTCAAGATATGTTCTTACCACAAACTGCTGACCTATAATACAAGTTGGTAGGCAGAAAACATCAGCACTTTACAGCATTCTGAAGACGTTTGTTCTATGTGCATGTTTCTACGTGTTATACTTTTTGATGGTTTAAAAGTGTTTGAACGAGGGGGTATAGCTCAGTGTTAGAGCATTTGACTGCAGATCAAGAGGTCCTGGTGCCCCCTTTCAGATGTGCCTTAAAATAGATGTTACTGAGGCAGCCTGTAAAAACAAGGAGTGTGTATGTTTAACGTTTATATTTTATGGTGGATAACAGGCGCCTGGACGAGGGGGTGTATCTCAGCCTGCCGCAGGGGAATTAGCTCAAATGGTAGAGCGCTCGCTTAGCATGCGAGAGTTAGCGGGATCGATGCCCGCATTCTCCAGCGATGTGGCTTGTTCTTTGCCTCCGATTGAGGCCGACAGGTATCTTCGCAAGCATACATACAGGACCTGGACAAAAGGCTTTCACTTGAATAGGGCCCAGAGTGGGCGAACCATGAATGTGACAGCCTTTCCAAACTTCAGAACGAGATGGTGCAATGTTTTACAGACACAAGGAACTCGGACAGAAAGCACCCGAAACGGCAAAGAGCTATGTCATCTGAAGGCAGGGCTCGTCCGGGATTTGAACCCGGGACCTCTCGCACCCTAAGCGAGAATCATACCCCTAGACCAAAGAGCCTCGGATTTCTGGCAATTCTGCAAACTCGGCTACGGCGCACAGACAAGGTCATGTTTCACGTGGGACAATAAGTATGTTTTCGCACCAGTTCATCAACACAGATGCCAAACCGCAATCCGCTCAATCCTTGCGTGTATACAGAAAACGTTTTCTTATTGTAGCCACTTTCTTCTGTCGTGGGTTCCATGGTGTAATAGTGAGCATTCTGGACTTTGAATCCAGCGATCCGAGTTCAAATCTCGGTGGAACCTCTTTGTGGGTCCAGATGTTTGTCATACACTTGGTTGTAGGGGAAGGGCGGAGTCAGCAATACGAAAGATACCTGTGGCTTCGAAGCTTTAGTGGGAAGTGCATAAAATTCAATCATCTGTATAACCAGTGCACTGAAAAGCATGAATAATAGGATCGAAATACGTACACTCTAATTAAAAACAGACCCCTTGACCAACGGCTCTAGACCAAACTGCGCTTTTGGAGAAACACAAGCAGACAATGTGTTTGGTTTTGGACAAGTTCATTCAGACAGTTGCCAAGTCACACACTGCTTACCCCTTGTGTAAGCTGGTATATGGAAACATACCCCTACTCCAACAAGCCAAAATTACCAGGGGACTTTGAGGTGTGAGGCACTGCACAAACAAACGAAGGTTAGGGCACTCATGATACAATACGTTTCGTTTTTTCAAGATATCTTCTTACCACAAACTGCTGACCTATAATACAAGTTGGTAGGCAGAAAACATCAGCACTTTACAGCATTCTGAAGACGTTTGTTCTATGTGCATGTTTCTACGTGTTATACTTTTTGATGGTTTAAAAGTGTTTGAACGAGGGGGTATAGCTCAGTGTTAGAGCATTTGACTGCAGATCAAGAGGTCCTGGTGCCCCCTTTCAGATGTGCCTTAAAATAGATGTTACTGAGGCAGCCTGTAAAAACAATGAGTGTGTGTGTTTAACGTTTATATTTTATGGTGGATAACAGGCGCCTGGACGAGGGGGTGTATCTCAGCCTGCCGCAGGGGAATTAGCTCAAATGGTAGAGCGCTCGCTTAGCATGCGAGAGGTAGCGGTATCGATGCCCGCATTCTCCAGCGACGTGGCTTGTTCTTTGCCTCCGATTGAGGCCGACAGGTATCTTCGCAAGCATACATACAGGACCTGGACAAAAGGCTTTCACTTGAATAGGGCCCAGAGTGGGCGAACCATGAATGTGACAGCCTTTCCAAACTTCAGAACGAGATGGTGCAATGTTTTGCAGACACAAGGAACTCGGACAGAAAGCACCCGAAACTGCAGATCAAGAGGTCCTGGTGCCCCCTTTCAGATGTGCCTTAAAATAGATGTTACTGAGGCAGCCTGTAAAAACAAGGAGTCTGTATGTTTAACGTTTATATTTTATGGTGGATAACAGGCGCCTGGACGAGGGGGTGTATCTCAGCCTGCCGCAGGGGAATTAGCTCAAATGGTAGAGCGCTCGCTTAGCATGCGAGAAATAGCGGGATCGATGCCCGCATTCTCCAGCGACGTGGCTTGTTCTTTACCTCCGATTGAGGCCGACAGGTATCTTCGCAAGCATACATACAGGATCTGGACAAAAGGCTTTCACTTGAATAGGGCCCAGAGTGGGCGAACCATGAATGTGACAGCCTTTCCAAACTTCAGAACGAGATGGTGCAATGTTCAGACACAAGGAACTCGGACAGAAAGCACCCGAAACGGCAAAGAGCTATGTCATCTGAAGGCAGGGCTCGTCCGGGATTTGAACCCGGGACCTCTCGCACCCTAAGCGAGAATCATACCCCTAGACCAACGAGCCTCGGGTTTCTGGCAATTCTGCAGACTCGGCCACCGGGCACATACAAGGTCATGTTTCACTTGGGACAATAAGTATGTTTTCGCACCAGTTCATCAACACAGTTGCCAAACCGCAATCCGCTCAATCCTTGCGGGTATACAGAAAACTTTTTCTTATTGTAGCCACTTTCTTCTGTCGTAGGTTCCATGGTGTAATGGTGAGCATTCTGGACTTTGAATCCAGCGAGTTCAAATCTCGGTGGAACCTCTTTGTGGGTCCAGATGTTTGTCATACACTTGGTTGTAGGGGAAGGGTTGAGTCAGCAATGCGAAAGATACCTGTGGCTTCGAAGCTTTAGTGGGAAGTGCATAAAATTCAATCATCTGTATAACCAGTGCACTGAAAAGCACGAATAATAGTATCGAAATACGTACACTCTAAATAAAAACAGACCCCTTGACCAACGGCTCTAGACCAAACTGCGCTTTTGGAGAAACACAAGCAGACAATGTGTTTGGTTTTGGACAAGTTCATTCAGACAGTTGCCAAGTCACACACTGCTTACCCCTTGTGTAAGCTGGTATATGGAAACATACCCCTACTCCAACAAGCCAAAATTACCAGGGGACTTTGAGGTGTGAGGCACTGCACAAACAAAAGAAGGTTAGGGCACTCATCATACAATACGTTTCGTTTTTTCAAGATATGTTCTTACCACAAACTGCTGACCTATAATACAAGTTGGTAGGCAGAAAACATCAGCACTTTACAGCATTCTGAAGACGTTTGTTCTATGTGCATGTTTCTACGTGTTATACTTTTTGATGGTTTAAAAGTGTTTGAACGAGGGGGTATAGCTCAGTGTTAGAGCATTTGACTGCAGATCAAGAGGTCCTGGTGCCCCCTTTCAGATGTGCCTTAAAATAGATGTTACTGAGGCAGCCTGTAAAAACAAGGAGTGTGTATGTTTAACGGTTATATTTTATGGTGGATAACAGGCGCCTGCACGAGGGGGTGTATCTTAGCCTGCCGCAGGGGAATTAGCTCAAATGGTAGAGCGCTCGCTTAGCATGCGAGAGGTAGCGGGATCGATGCCCGCATTCTCCAGCGACGTGGCTTATTCTTTGCCTCCGATTGAGGCCGACAGGTATCTTCGCAAGCATACATACAGGACCTGGACAAAAGGCTTTCACTTGAATAGGGCCCAGAGTGGGCGAACCATGAATGTGACAGCCTTTCCAAACTTCAGAACGAGATGGTGCAATGTTTTACAGACACAAGGAACTCGGACAGAAAGCACCCGAAACGGCAAAGAGCTATGTCATCTGAAGGCAGGGCTCGTCCGGGATTTGAACCCGGGACCTCTCGCACCCTAAGCGAGAATCATACCCCTAGACCAACGAGCCTCGGATTTCTGGCTATTCTGCAAACTCGGCTACCCCGCACAGACAAGGTCATGTTTCACGTGGGACAATAAGTATGTTTTCGCACCAGTTCATCAACACAGTTGCCAAACCGCAATCCGCTCAATCCTTGCGGGTATACAGAAAACTTTTTCTTATTGTAGCCACTTTCTTCTGTCGTAGGTTCCATGGTGTAATGGTGAGCATTCTGGACTTTGAATCCAGCGAGTTCAAATCTCGGTGGAACCTCTTTGAGGGTCCAGATGTTTGTCATACACTTGGTTGTAGGGGAAGGGCTGAGTCAGCAATGCGAAAGATACATGTGGCTTCGAAGCTTTAGTGGAAAGTGCATAAAATTCAATCATCTGTATAACCAGTGCACTGAAAAGCACGAATAATAGTATCGAAATACGTACACTCTAAATAAAAACAGACCCCTTGACCAACGGCTCTAGACCAAACTGCGCTTTTGGAGAAACACAAGCAGACAATGTGTTTGGTTTTGGACAAGTTCATTCAGACAGTTGCCAAGTCACACACTGCTTACCCCTTGTGTAAGCTGGTATATGGAAACATACCCCTACTCCAACAAGCCAAAATTACCAGGGGACTTTGAGGTGTGAGGCACTGCACAAACAAAAGAAGGTTAGGGCACTCATCATACAATACGTTTCCTTTTTTCAAGATATGTTCTTACCACAAACTGCTGACCTATAATACAAGTTGGTAGGCAGAAAACATCAGCACTTTACAGCATTCTGAAGACATTTGTTCTATGTGCATGTTTCTACCTGTTATACTTTTTGATGGTTTAAAAGTGTTTGAACGAGGGGGTATAGCTCAGTGTTAGAGCATTTGACTGCAGATCAAGAGGTCCTGGTGCCCCCTTTCAGATGTGCCTTAAAATAGATGTTACTGAGGCAGCCTGTAAAAACAAGGAGTGTGTATGTTTAACGTTTATATTTTATGGTGGATAACAGGCGCCTGGACGAGGGGGTGTATCTCAGCCTGCCGCAGGGGAATTAGCTCAAATGGTAGAGCGCTCGCTTAGCATGCGAGAAGTAGCGGGATCGATGCCCGCATTCTCCAGCGACGTGGCTTGTTCTTTACCTCCGATTGAGGCCGACAGGTATCTTCGCAAGCATACATACAGGACCTGGACAAAAGGCTTTCACTTGAATAGGGCCCAGAGTGGGCGAACCATGAATGTGACAGCCTTTCCAAACTTCAGAACGAGATGGTGCAATGTTCAGACACAAGGAACTCGGACAGAAAGCACCCGAAACGGCAAAGAGCTATGTCATCTGAAGGCAGGGCTCGTCCGGCATTTGAACCCGGGACCTCTCGCACCCTAAGCGAGAATCATACCCCTAGACCAACGAGCCTCGGATTTCTGGCAATTCTGCAGACTCGGCCACCGGGCACAGACAAGGTCATGTTTCACGTGGGACAATAAGTATGTTTTCGCACAAGTTCATCAACACAGTTGCCAAACCGCAATCCGCTCAATCCTTGCGGGTATACAGAAAACTTTTTGTTATTGTAGCAACTTTTTTCTGTCGTGGGTTCCATGGTGTAATGGTGAGCACTCTGGACTTTGAATCCAGCGATCCGAGTTCAAATCTCGGTGGAACCTCTTTGTGGGTCCAGATGTTTGTCATACACTTGGTTGTAGGGGAAGGGCCGAGTCTGCAATGCGAAAGACACCTGTGGCTTCGAAGCTTTAGTGGGAAGTGCATTGAATTCAATCATCTGTATAACCAGTGCACTGAAAAGCATGAATAATAGGATCGAAATACGTACACTCTAATTAAAAACAGAACCCTTGACCAACGCTCTAGACCAAACTGCAATTTTGGAGAAACACAAGCAGGTCATGAGACAATGTGTTTGGTTTTGGACAAGTTCATTCAGACAGTTGCCAAGTCACACACTGCTTACCCCTTGTGTAAGCTGGTATATGGAAACATAGCCCTACTCCAACAAGCCAAAATTACCAGGGGACTTTGAGGTGTGAGGCACTGCACAAACAAAAGAAGGTTAGGGCACTCATGATACAATACGTTTCGTTTTTTCAAGATATGTTCTTACCACAAACTGCTGACTTATAATACAAGTTGGTAGACAGAAAACATCAGCACTTTACAGCATTCTGAAGACGTTTGTTCTATGTGCATGTTTCTACGTGTTATACTTTTTGATGGTTTAAAAGTGTTTGAACGCGGGGGTATTGCTCAGTGTTAGAGCATTTGACTGCAGATCTAGAGGTCCTTGGTTCAAATCCGGGTGCCCCCTTTTAGATGTGCCTTAAAATAGATGTTACTGAGGCAGCCTGTAAAAACAATCAGCAGCCGCAAGCTTTGTGACAAGGAGTGTGTATGTTTAACGTTTATATTTTATGGTGGATAACAGGCGCCTGCACGAGGGGGTGTATCTCAGCCTGCCGCAGGGGAATTAGCTCAAATGGTAGAGCGCTCGCTTAGCATGCGAGAGGTAGCTGGATCCATGCCCGCATTCTCCAGCGACGTGGCTTGTTCTTTGCCTCCGATTGAGGCCGACTGGTATCTTCGCAAGCATACATACAGGACCTGGACAAAAGGCTTTCACTTGAATAGGGCCCAGAGTGGGCGAACCATGAATGTGACAGCCTTTCCAAACTTCAGAACGAGATGGTGCAATGTTTTACAGACACAAGGAACTCGGACAGAAAGCACCCGAAACGGCAAAGAGCTATGTCATCTGAAGGCAGGGCTCGTCCGGGATTTGAACCCGGGACCTCTCGCACCCGAAGCGAGAATCATACCCCTAGACCAACGAGCCTCGGATTTCTTGCAATTCTGCAGACTCGGCCACCGGGCACAGACAAGGTCATGTTTCACGTGGGACAATAAGTATGTTTTCGCACCAGTTCATCAACACAGTTGCCAAACCGCAATCCGCTCAATCCTTGCGGGTATACAGAAAACTTTTTCTTATTGTAGCCACTTTCTTCTGTCGTAGGTTCCATGGTGTAATGGTGAGCATTCTGGACTTTGAATCCAGCGAGTTCAAATCTCGGTGGAACCTCTTTGAGGGTCCAGATGTTTGTCATACACTTGGTTGTAGGGGAAGGGCTGAGTCAGCAATGCGAAAGATACCTGTGGCTTCGAAGCTTTAGTGGAAAGTGCATAAAATTCAATCATCTGTATAACCAGTGCACTGAAAAGCACGAATAATAGTATCGAAATACGTACACTCTAAATAAAAACAGACCCCTTGACCAACGGCTCTAGACCAAACTGCGCTTTTGGAGAAACACAAGCAGACAATGTGTTTGGTTTTGGACAAGTTCATTCAGACAGTTGCCAAGTCACACACTGCTTACCCCTTGTGTAAGCTGGTATATGGAAACATACCCCTACTCCAACAAGCCAAAATTACCAGGGGACTTTGAGGTGTGAGGCACTGCACAAACAAAAGAAGGTTAGGGCACTCATCATACAATACGTTTCCTTTTTTCAAGATATGTTCTTACCACAAACTGCTGACCTATAATACAAGTTGGTAGGCAGAAAACATCAGCACTTTACAGCATTCTGAAGACGTTTGTTCTATGTGCATGTTTCTACGTGTTATACTTTTTGATGGTTTAAAAGTGTTTGAACGAGGGGGTATAGCTCAGTGTTAGAGCATTTGACTGCAGATCAAGAGGTCCTGGTGCCCCCTTTCAGATGTGCCTTAAAATAGATGTTACTGAGGCAGCCTGTAAAAACAAGGAGTGTGTATGTTTAACGTTTATATTTTATGGTGGATAACAGGCGCGTGGACGAGGGGGTGTATCTCAGCCTGCCGCAGGGGAATTAGCTCAAATGGTAGACGCTCGCTTAGCATGCGAGAAGTAGCGGGATCGATGCCCGCATTCTCCAGCGACGTGGCTTGTTCTTTACCTCCGATTGAGGCCGACAGGTATCTTCGCAAGCATACATACAGGATCTGGACAAAAGGCTTTCACTTGAATAGGGCCCAGAGTGGGCGAACCATGAATGTGACAGCCTTTCCAAACTTCAGAACGAGATGGTGCAATGTTCAGACACAAGGAACTCGGACAGAAAGCACCCGAAACGGCAAAGAGCTATGTCATCTGAAGGCAGGGCTCGTCCGGGATTTGAACCCGGGACCTCTCGCACCCGAAGCGAGAATCATACCCCTAGACCAACGAGCCTCGGATTTCTTGCAATTCTGCAGACTCGGCCACCGGGCACAGACAAGGTCATGTTTCACGTGGGACAATAAGTATGTTTTCGCACCAGTTCATCAACACAGTTGCCAAACCGCAATCCGCTCAATCCTTGCGGGTATACAGAAAACTTTTTCTTATTGTAGCCACTTTCTTCTGTCGTAGGTTCCATGGTGTAATGGTGAGCATTCTGGACTTTGAATCCAGCGAGTTCAAATCTCGGTGGAACCTCTTTGAGGGTCCAGATGTTTGTCATACACTTGGTTGTAGGGGAAGGGCTGAGTCAGCAATGCGAAAGATACCTGTGGCTTCGAAGCTTTAGAGGAAAGTGCATAAAATTCAATCATCTGTATAACCAGTGCACTGAAAAGCACGAATAATAGTATCGAAATACGTACACTCTAAATAAAAACAGACCCCTTGACCAACGGCTCTAGACCAAACTGCGCTTTTGGAGAAACACAAGCAGACAATGTGTTTGGTTTTGGACAAGTTCATTCAGACAGTTGCCAAGTCACACACTGCTTACCCCTTGTGTAAGCTGGTATATGGAAACATACCCCTACTCCAACAAGCCAAAATTACCAGGGGACTTTGAGGTGTGAGGCACTGCACAAACAAAAGAAGGTTAGGGCACTCATCATACAATACGTTTCCTTTTTTCAAGATATGTTCTTACCACAAACTGCTGACCTATAATACAAGTTGGTAGGCAGAAAACATCAGCACTTTACAGCATTCTGAAGACGTTTGTTCTATGTGCATGTTTCTACGTGTTATACTTTTTGATGGTTTAAAAGTGTTTGAACGAGGGGTATAGCTCAGTGTTAGAGCATTTGACTGCAGATCAAGAGGTCCTGGTGCCCCCTTTCAGATGTGCCTTAAAATAGATGTTACTGAGGCAGCCTGTAAAAACAATGAGTGTGTGTGTTTAACGTTTATATTTTATGGTGGATAACAGGCGCCTGGACGAGGGGCTGTATCTCAGCCTGCCGCAGGGGAATGAGCTCAAATTGTGGAGCGCTCGCTTAGCATGCGAGAGGTAGCGGGATTGATGCCCGCATTTTCCAGCGACGTGGCTTGTTCTTTGCCTCCGATTGAGGCCGACAGGCATCTTCGCAAGCATACGTACAGGACCTGGACAAAAGGCTTTCACTTGAATAGGGCCCAGAGTGGGCGAACCATGAATGTGACAGCCTTTCCAAACTTCAGAACGAGATGGTGCAATGTTTTGCAGACACAAGGAACTCGGACAGAAAGCACCCGAAACGGCAAAGAGCTATGTCATCTGAAGGCAGGGCTCGTCCGGGATTTGAACCCGGGACCTCTCGCACCCTAAGCGAGAATCATCCCCCTAGACCAACGAGCCTCGGGTTTCTGGCAATTCTGCAGACTCGGCCACCGGGCACATACAAGGTCATGTTTCACGTGGGACAATAAGTATGTTTTCGCACAAGTTCATCAACACAGTTGCCAAACCGCAATCCGCTCAATCCTTGCGGGTATACAGAAAACTTTTTGTTATTGTAGCAACTTTCTTCTGTCGTGGGTTCCATGGTGTAATGGTGAGCACTCTGGACTTTGAATCCAGCGATCCGAGTTCAAATCTCGGTGGAACCTCTTTGTGGGTCCAGATGTTTGTCATACACTTGGTTGTAGGGGAAGGGCCGAGTCTGCAATTCGAAAGATACCTGTGGCTTCGAAGCTTTAGTGGGAAGTGCATTGAATTCAATCATCTGTATAACCAGTGCACTGAAAAGCATGAATAATAGGATCGAAATACGTACACTCTAATTAAAAACAGAACCCTTGACCAACGCTCTAGACCAAACTACAATTTTGGAGAAACACAAGCAGGTCATGAGACAATGTGTTTGGTTTTGGACAAGTTCATTCAGACAGTTGCCAAGTCACACACTGCTTACCCCTTGTGTAAGCTGGTATATGGAAACATAGCCCTACTCCAACAAGCCAAAATTACCAGGGGGCTTTGAGGTGTGAGGCACTGCACAAACAAAAGAAGGTTAGGGCACTCATGATACAATACGTTTCGTTTTTTCAAGATATGTTCTTACCACAAACTGCTGACTTATAATACAAGTTGGTAGACAGAAAACATCAGCACTTTACAGCATTCTGAAGACGTTTGTTCTATGTGCATGTTTCTACGTGTTATACTTTTTGATGGATTAAAAGTGTTTGAACGAGGGGGTATTGCTCAGTGTTAGAGCATTTGACTGCAGATCAAGAGGTCCTTGGTTCAAATCCGGGTGCCCCCTTTTAGATGTGCCTTAAAATAGATGTTACTGAGGCAGCCTGTAAAAACAATCAGCAGCCGCAAGCTTTGTGACAAGGAGTGTGTATGTTTAACGTTTATATTTTATGGTGGATAACAGGCGCCTGCACGAGGGGGTGTATCTCAGCCTTCCGCAGGGGAATTAGCTCAAATGGTAGAGCGCTCGCTTAGCATGCGAGAGGTAGCGGGATCGATGCCCGCATTCTCCAGCGACGTGGCTTGTTCTTTGCCTCCGATTGAGGCCGACAGGTATCTTCTCAAGCATACATACAGGACCTGGACAAAAGGCTTTCACTTGAATAGGGCCCAGAGTGGGCGAACCATGAATGTGACAGCCAAACTTCAGAACGAGATGGTGCAATGTTTTGCAGACACAAGGAACTCGGACAGAAAGCACCCGAAACGGCAAATAGCTATGTCATCTGAAGACAGGGCTCGTCCGGGATTTGAACCCGGGACATCTCCCACCCTAAGCGAGAGTAATACCCCTAGACCAACGAGCCTCGGATTTCTGGCAATTCTGCAGACTCGGCCACCGGGCACAGACAAGGTTATGTTTCACGTGGGACAATAAGTATGTTTTCGCACCAGTTCATCAACACAGTTGCCAAACCGCAATCCGCTCAATCCTTGCGGGTATACAGAAAACTTTTTCTTATTGTAGCCACTTTCTTCTGTCGTAGGTTCCATGGTGTAATGGTGAGCATTCTGGACTTTGAATCCAGCGAGTTCAAATCTCGGTGGAACCTCTTTGAGGGTCCAGATGTTTGTCATACATTTGGTTGTAGGGGAAGGGCTGAGTCAGCAATGCGAAAGATACCTGTGGCTTCGAAGCTTTAGTGGAAAGTGCATAAAATTCAATCATCTGTATAACCAGTGCACTGAAAAGCACGAATAATAGTATCGAAATACGTACACTCTAAATAAAAACAGACCCCTTGACCAACGGCTCTAGACCAAACTGCGCTTTTGGAGAAACACAAGCAGACAATGTGTTTGGTTTTGGACAAGTTCATTCAGACAGTTGCCAAGTCACACACTGCTTACCCCTTGTGTAAGCTGGTATATGGAAACATATCCCTACTCCAACAAGCCAAAATTACCAGGGGACTTTGAGGTGTGAGGCACTGCACAAACAAAAGAAGGTTAGGGCACTCATGATACAATACGTTTCGTTTTTTCAAGATATATTCTTACCACAAACTGCTGACCTATAATACAAGTTGGTAGGCAGAAAACATCAGCACTTTACAGCATTCTGAAGACGTTTGTTCTATGTGCATGTTTCTACGTGTTATACTTTTTGATGGTTTAAAAGTGTTTGAACGAGGGGGTATAGCTCAGTGTTAGAGCATTTGACTGCAGATCAAGAGGTCCTGGTGCCCCCTTTCAGATGTGCCTTAAAATAGATGTTACTGAGGCAGCCTGTAAAAACAAGGAGTGTGTATGTTTAACGTTTATATTTTATGGTGGATAACAGGCGCCTGGACGAGGGGGTGTATCTCAGCCTGCCGCAGGGGAATTAGCTCAAATGGTAGAGCGCTCGCTTAGCATGCGAGAGGTAGCGGGATCGATGCCCGCATTCTCCAGCGACGTGGCTTGTTCTTTGCCTCCGATTGAGGCCGACAGGTATCTTCGCAAGCATACATACAGGACCTGGACAAAAGGCTTTCACTTGAATAGGGCCCAGAGTGGGCGAACCATGAATGTGACAGCCTTTCCAAACTTCAGAACGAGATGGTGCAATGTTTTGCAGACACAAGGAACTCGGACAGAAAGCACCCGAAACGGCAAAGAGCTATGTCATCTGAAGACAGGGCTCGTCCGGGATTTGAACCCTGGACCTCTCGCACCCTAAGCGAGAATCATACCCCTAGACCAACGAGCCTCGGATTTCTGGCAATTCTGCAGACTCGGCCACCGGGCACAGACAAGGTTATGTTTCACGTGGGACAATAGTATGTTTTCGCACCAGTTCATCACACAGTTGCCAAACCGCAATCCGCTCAATCCTTGCGGGTATACAGAAACATTTTTGTTATTGTAGCAACTTTCTTCTGTCGTGGGTTCCATGGTGTAAAATGAGCATTCTGGACTTTGAATCCAGCGATCCGAGTTCAAATCTCGGTGGAACCTCTTTGTGGGTCCAGATGTTTGTCAAACACTTGGTTGTAGGGGAAGGGCTGAGTCAGCAATGCGAAAGATACCTGTGGCTTCGAAGCTTTAGTGGGAAGTGCATAAAATTCAATCATCTGTATAACCAGTGCATTGAAAAGCACGAATAATAGTATCGAAATACGTACACTCTAAATAAAAACAGACCCCTTGACCAACGGCTCTAGAACAAACTGCGCTTTTGGAGAAACACAAGCAGACAATGTGTTTGGTTTTGGACAAGTTCATTCAGACAGTTGCCAAGTCACACACTGCTTACCCCTTGTGTAAGCTGGTATATGGAAACATAGCCCTACTCCAACAAGCCAAAATTACCAGGGGACTTTGAGGTGTGAGGCACTGCACAAACAAAAGAAGGTTAGGGCACTCATGATACAATACGTTTCGTTTTTTCAAGATATGTTCTTACCACAAACTGCTGACTTATAATACAAGTTGGTAGACAGAAAACATCAGCACTTTACAGCATTCTGAAGACGTTTGTTCTATGTGCATGTTTCTACGTGTTATACTTTTTGATGGTTTAAAAGTGTTTGAACGAGGGGGTATAGCTCAGTGTTAGAGCATTTGACTGCAGATCAAGAGGTCCTGGTGCCCCCTTTCAGATGTGCCTTAAAATAGATGTTACTGAGGCAGCCTGTAAAAACAAGGAGTGTGTATGTTTAACTTTTATATTTTATGGTGGATAACAGGCGCCTGGACGAGGGGGTGTATCTCAGCCTGCCGCAGGGGAATTAGCTCAAATGGTAGAGCGCTCGCTTAGCATGCGAGAGGTAGCGGGATCGATGCCCGCATTCTCCAGCGACGTGGCTTGTTCTTTACCTCCGATTGAGGCCGACAGGTATCTTCGCAAGCATACATACAGGATCTGGACAAAAGGCTTTCACTTGAATAGGGCCCAGAGTGGGCGAACCATGAATGTGACAGCCTTTCCAAACTTCTGAACGAGATGGTGCAATGTTCAGACACAAGGAACTCGGACAGAAAGCACCCGAAACGGCAAAGAGCTATGTCATCTGAAGGCAGGGCTCGTCCGGGATTTGAACCCGGGACCTCTCGCACCCTAAGCGAGAATCATACCCCTAGACCAACGAGCCTCGGATTTCTGGCAATTCTGCAGACTCGGCCACCGGGCACAGACAAGGTCATGTTTCACGTGGGACAATAAGTATGTTTTCGCACCAGTTCATCAACACAGTTGCCAAACCGCAATCCGCTCAATCCTTGCGGGTATACAGAAAACTTTTTCTTATTGTAGCCACTTTCTTCTGTCGTAGGTTCCATGGTGTAATGGTGAGCATTCTGGACTTTGAATCCAGCGAGTTCAAATCTCGGTGGAACCTCTTTGAGGGTCCAGATGTTTGTCATACACTTGGTTGTAGGGGAAGGGCTGAGTCAGCAATGCGAAAGATACCTGTGGCTTCGAAGCTTTAGTGGAAAGTGCATAAAATTCAATCATCTGTATAACCAGTGCACTGAAAAGCACGAATAATAGTATCGAAATACGTACACTCTAAATAAAAACAGACCCCTTGACCAACGGCTCTAGACCAAACTGCGCTTTTGGAGAAACACAAGCAGACAATGTGTTTGGTTTTGGACAAGTTCATTCAGACAGTTGCCAAGTCACACACTGCTTACCCCTTGTGTAAGCTGGTATATGGAAACATACCCCTACTCCAACAAGCCAAAATTACCAGGGGACTTTGAGGTGTGAGGCACTGCACAAACAAAAGAAGGTTAGGGCACTCATCATACAATACGTTTCCTTTTTTCAAGATATGTTCTTACCACAAACTGCTGACCTATAATACAAGTTGGTAGGCAGAAAACATCAGCACTTTACAGCATTCTGAAGACGTTTGTTCTATGTGCATGTTTCTACGTGTTATACTTTTTGATGGTTTAAAAGTGTTTGAACGAGGGGGTATAGCTCAGTGTTAGAGCATTTGACTGCAGATCAAGAGGTCCTGGTGCCCCCTTTCAGATGTGCCTTAAAATAGATGTTACTGAGGCAGCCTGTAAAAACAAGGAGTGTGTATGTCTAACGTTTATATTTTATGGTGGATAACAGGCGCCTGGACGAGGGGGTGTATCTCAGCCTGCCGCAGGGGAATTAGCTCAAATGGTAGAGCGCTCGCTTAGCATGCGAGAAGTAGCGGGATCGATGCCCGCATTCTCCAGCGACGTGGCTTGTTCTTTACCTCCGATTGAGGCCGACAGGTATCTTCGCAAGCATACATACAGGATCTGGACAAAAGGCTTTCACTTGAATAGGGCCCAGAGTGGGCGAACCATGAATGTGACAGCCTTTCCAAACTTCAGAACGAGATGGTGCAATGTTTTGCAGACACAAGGAACTCGGACAGAAAGCACCCGAAACGGCAAAGAGCTATGTCATCTGAAGGCAGGGCTCGTCCGGGATTTGAACCCGGGACCTCTCGCACCCTAAGCGAGAATCATACCCCTAGACCAACGAGCCTCGGGTTTCTGGCAATTCTGCAGACTCGGCCACCGGGCACATACAAGGTCATGTTTCACGTGGGACAATAAGTATGTTTTCGCACCAGTTCATCAACACAGTTGCCAAACCGCAATCCGCTCAATCCTTGCGGTTATACAGAAAACTTTTTGTTATTGTAGCAACTTTCTTCTGTCGTGGGTTCCATGGTGTAATGGTGAGCACTCTGGACTTTGAATCCAGCGATCCGAGTTCAAATCTCGGTGGAACCTCTTTGTGGGTCCAGATGTTTGTCATACACTTGGTTGTAGGGGAAGGGCCGAGTCTGCAATTCGAAAGATACCTGTGGCTTCGAAGCTTTAGTGGGAAGTGCATTGAATTCAATCATCTGTATAACCAGTGCACTGAAAAGCATGAATAATAGGATCGAAATACGTACACTCTAATTAAAAACAGAACCCTTGACCAACGCTCTAGACCAAACTGCAATTTTGGAGAAACACAAGCAGGTCATGAGACAATGTGTTTGGTTTTGGACAAGTTCATTCAGACAGTTGCCAAGTCACACACTGCTTACCCCTTGTGTAAGCTGGTATATGGAAACATAGCCCTACTCCAACAAGCCAAAATTACCAGGGGACTTTGAGGTGTGAGGCACTGCACAAACAAAAGAAGGTTAGGGCACTCATGATACAATACGTTTCGTTTTTTCAAGATATGTTCTTACCACAAACTGCTGACTTATAATACAAGTTGGTAGACAGAAAACATCAGCACTTTACAGCATTCTGAAGACGTTTGTTCTATGTGCATGTTTCTACGTGTTATACTTTTTGATGGATTAAAAGTGTTTGAACGAGGGGGTATTGCTCAGTGTTAGAGCTTTTGACTGCAGATCAAGAGGTCCTTGGTTCAAATCCGGGTGCCCCCTTTTAGATGTGCCTTAAAATAGATGTTACTGAGGCAGCCTGTAAAAACAATCAGCAGCCGCAAGCTTTGTGACAAGGAGTGTGTATGTTTAACGTTTATATTTTATGGTGGATAACAGGCGCCTGCACGAGGGGGTGTATCTCAGCCTGCCGCAGGGGAATTAGCTCAAATTGTGGAGCGCTCGCTTAGCATGCGAGAGGTAGCTGGATCCATGCCCGCATTCTCCAGCGACGTGGCTTGTTCTTTGCCTCCGATTGAGGCCGACAGGTATCTTCGCAAGCATACATACAGGACCTGGACAAAAGGCTTTCACTTGAATAGGGCCCAGAGTGGGCGAACCATGAATGTGACAGCCTTTCCAAACTTCAGAACGAGATGGTGCAATGTTTTGCAGACACAAGGAACTCGGACAGAAAGCACCCGAAACGGCAAAGAGCTATGTCATCTGAAGGCAGGGCTCGTCCGGGATTTGAACCCGGGACCTCTCGCACCCTAAGCGAGAATCATACCCCTAGACCAACGAGCCTCGGATTTCTGGCAATTCATCAGACTCGGCCACCGGGCACAGACAAGGTTATGTTTCACGTAGGACAATAAGTATGTTTTCGCACCAGTTCATCAACACAGTTGCCAAACCGCAATCCGCTCAATCCTTGCGGGTATACAGAAAACTTTTTCTTATTGTAGCCACTTTCTTCTGTCGTAGGTTCCATGGTGTAATGGTGAGCATTCTGGACTTTGAATCCAGCGAGTTCAAATCTCGGTGGAACCTCTTTGAGGGTCCAGATGTTTGTCATACACTTGGTTGTAGGGGAAGGGCTGAGTCAGCAATGCGAAAGATACCTGTGGCTTCGAAGCTTTAGTGGAAAGTGCATAAAATTCAATCATCTGTATAACCAGTGCACTGAAAAGCACGAATAATAGTATCGAAATACGTACACTCTAAATAAAAACAGACCCCTTGACCAACGGCTCTAGACCAAACTGCGCTTTTGGAGAAACACAAGCAGACAATGTGTTTGGTTTTGGACAAGTTCATTCAGACAGTTGCCAAGTCACACACTGCTTACCCCTTGTGTAAGCTGGTATATGGAAACATACCCCTACTCCAACAAGCCAAAATTACCAGGGGACTTTGAGGTGTGAGGGACTGCACAAACAAAAGAAGGTTAGGGCACTCATCATACAATACGTTTCGTTTTTTCAAGATATGTTCTTACCACAAACTGCTGACCTATAATACAAGTTGGTAGGCAGAAAACATCAGCACTTTACAGCATTCTGAAGACGTTTGTTCTATGTGCATGTTTCTACGTGTTATACTTTTTGATGGTTTAAAAGTGTTTGAACGAGGGGGTATAGCTCAGTGTTAGAGCATTTGACTGCAGATCAAGAGGTCCTGGTGCCCCCTTTAAGATGTGCCTTAAAATAGATGTTACTGAGGCAGCCTGTAAAAACAAGGAGTGTGTATGTTTAACGTTTATATTTTATGGTGGATAACAGGCGGCTGGACGAGGGGGTGTATCTCAGCCTGCCGCAGGGGAATTAGCTCAAATGGTAGAGCGCTCGCTTAGCATGCGAGAGGTAGCGGGATCGATGCCCGCATTCTCCAGCGACGTGGCTTGTTCTTTGCCTCCGATTGAGGCCGACAGGTATCTTCTCAAGCATACATACAGGACCTGGACAAAAGGGCGTTCACTTGAATAGGGCCCAGAGTGGGCGAACCATGAATGTGACAGCCTTTCCAAACTTCAGAACGAGATGGTGCAATGTTTTGCAGACACAAGGAACTCGGACAGAAAGCACCCGAAACGGCAAAGAGCTATGTCATCTGAAGACAGGGCTCGTCCGGGATTTGAACCCGAGACATCTCCCACCCTAAGCGAGAGTAATACCCCTAGACCAACGAGCCTCGGATTTCTGGCAATTCTGCAGACTCGGCCACCGGGCACAGACAAGGTTATGTTTCACGTGGGACAATAAGTATGTTTTCGCACCAGTTCATCAACACAGTTGCCAAACCGCAATCCGCTCAATCCTTGCGGGTATACAGAAAACTTTTTCTTATTGTAGCCACTTTCTTCTGTCGTAGGTTCCATGGTGTAATGGTGAGCATTCTGGACTTTGAATCCAGCGAGTTCAAATCTCGGTGGAACCTCTTTGAGGGTCCAGATGTTTGTCATACATTTGGTTGTAGGGGAAGGGCTGAGTCAGCAATGCGAAAGATACCTGTGGCTTCGAAGCTTTAGTGGAAAGTGCATAAAATTCAATCATCTGTATAACCAGTGCACTGAAAAGCACGAATAATAGTATCGAAATACGTACACTCTAAATAAAAACAGACCCCTTGACCAACGGCTCTAGACCAAACTGCGCTTTTGGAGAAACACAAGCAGACAATGTGTTTGGTTTTGGACAAGTTCATTCAGACAGTTGCCAAGTCACACACTGCTTACCCCTTGTGTAAGCTGGTATATGGAAACATACCCCTACTCCAACAAGCCAAAATTACCAGGGGACTTTGAGGTGTGAGGCACTGCACAAACAAAAGAAGGTTAGGGCACTCATCATACAATACGTTTCGTTTTTTCAAGATATGTTCTTACCACAAACTGCTGACCTATAATACAAGTTGGTAGGCAGAAAACATCAGCACTTTACAGCATTCTGAAGACGTTTGTTTTTGATACTTTTTGATGGTTTAAAAGTGTTTGAACGAGGGGGTATAGCTCAGTGTTAGAGCATTTGACTGCAGATCAAGAGGTCCTGGTGCCCCCTTTCAGATGTGCCTTAAAATAGATGTTGCTGAGGCAGCCTGTAAAAACAAGGAGTGTGTATGTTTAACGTTTATATTTTATGGTGGATAACAGGCGCCTGGACGAGGGGGTGTATCTCAGCCTGCCGCAGGGGAATTAGCTCAAATGGTAGAGCGCTCGCTTAGCATGCGAGAGGTAGCGGGATCGATGCCCGCATTCTCCAGCGACGTGGCTTGTTCTTTGCCTCCGATTGAGGCCGACAGGTATCTTCGCAAGCATACGTACAGGACCTGGACAAAAGGCTTTCACTTGAATAGGGCCCAGAGTGGGCGAACCATGAATGTGACAGCCTTTCCAAACTTCAGAACGAGATGGTGCAATGTTCAGACACAAGGAACTCGGACAGAAAGCACCCGAAACGGCAAAGAGCTATGTCATCTGAAGGCAGGGCTCGTCCGGGATTTGAACCCGGGACCTCTCGCACCCTAAGCGAGAATCATACCCCTAGACCAACGAGCCTCGGATTTCTGGCAATTCTGCAGACTCGGCCACCGGGCACAGACAAGGTCATGTTTCACGTGGGACAATAAGTATGTTTTCGCACCAGTTCATCAACACAGTTGCCAAACCGCAATCCGCTCAATCCTTGCGGGTATACAGAAAACTTTTTCTTATTGTAGCCACTTTCTTCTGTCGTAGGTTCCATGGTGTAATGGTGAGCATTCTGGACTTTGAATCCAGCGAGTTCAAATCTCGGTGGAACCTCTTTGTGGGTCCAGATGTTTGTCATACACTTGGTTGTAGGGGAAGGGCTGAGTCAGCAATGCGAAAGATACCTGTGGCTTCGAAGCTTTAGTGGGAAGTGCATAAAATTCAATCATCTGTATAACCAGTGCACTGAAAAGCACGAATAATAGTATCGAAATACGTACACTCTAAATAAAAACAGACCCCTTGACCAACGGCTCTAGACCAAACTGCGCTTTTGGAGAAACACAAGCAGACAATGTGTTTGGTTTTGGACAAGTTCATTCAGACAGTTGCCAAGTCACACACTGCTTACCCCTTGTGTAAGCTGGTATATGGAAACATACCCCTACTCCAACAAGCCAAAATTACCAGGGGACTTTGAGGTGTGAGGCACTGCACAAACAAAAGAAGGTTAGGGCACTCATCATACAATACGTTTCCTTTTTTCAAGATATGTTCTTACCACAAACTGCTGACCTATAATACAAGTTGGTAGGCAGAAAACATCAGCACTTTACAGCATTCTGAAGACGTTTGTTCTATGTGCATGTTTCTACGTGTTATACTTTTTGATGGTTTAAAAGTGTTTGAACGAGGGGGTATAGCTCAGTGTTAGAGCATTTGACTGCAGATCAAGAGGTCCTGGTGCCCCCTTTCAGATGTGCCTTAAAATAGATGTTACTGAGGCAGCCTGTAAAAACAAGGAGTGTGTATGTCTAACGTTTATATTTTATGGTGGATAACAGGCGCCTGGACGAGGGGGTGTATCTCAGCCTGCCGCAGGGGAATTAGCTCAAATGGTAGAGCGCTCGCTTAGCATGCGAGAAGTAGCGGGATCGATGCCCGCATTCTCCAGCGACGTGGCTTGTTCTTTACCTCCGATTGAGGCCGACAGGTATCTTCGCAAGCATACATACAGGATCTGGACAAAAGGCTTTCACTTGAATAGGGCCCAGAGTGGGCGAACCATGAATGTGACAGCCTTTCCAAACTTCAGAACGAGATGGTGCAATGTTCAGACACAAGGAACTCGGACAGAAAGCACCCGAAACGGCAAAGAGCTATGTCATCTGAAGGCAGGGCTCGTCCGGGATTTGAACCCGGGACCTCTCGCACCCTAAGCGAGAATCATACCCCTAGACCAACGAGCCTCGGATTTCTGGCAATTCTGCAGACTCGGCCACCGGGCACAGACAAGGTCATGTTTCACGTGGGACAATAAGTATGTTTTCGCACCAGTTCATCAACACAGTTGCCAAACCGCAATCCGCTCAATCCTTGCGGGTATACAGAAAACTTTTTCTTATTGTAGCCACTTTCTTCTGTCGTAGGTTCCATGGTGTAATGGTGAGCATTCTGGACTTTGAATCCAGCGAGTTCAAATCTCGGTGGAACCTCTTTGTGGGTCCAGATGTTTGTCATACACTTGGTTGTAGGGGAAGGGCTGAGTCAGCAATGCGAAAGATACCTGTGGCTTCGAAGCTTTAGTGGGAAGTGCATAAAATTCAATCATCTGTATAACCAGTGCACTGAAAAGCACGAATAATAGTATCGAAATACGTACACTCTAAATAAAAACAGACCCCTTGACCAACGGCTCTAGACCAAACTGCGCTTTTGGAGAAACACAAGCAGACAATGTGTTTGGTTTTGGACAAGTTCATTCAGACAGTTGTCAAGTCACACACTGCTTACCCCTTGTGTAAGCTGGTATATGGAAACATACCCCTACTCCAACAAGCCAAAATTACCAGGGGACTTTGAGGTGTGAGGCACTGCACAAACAAACGAAGGTTAGGGCACTCATGATACAATACGTTTCGTTTTTTCAAGATATGTTCTTACCACAAACTGCTGACCTATAATACAAGTTGGTAGGCAGAAAACATCAGCACTTTACAGCATTCTGAAGACGTTTGTTCTATGTGCATGTTTCTACGTGTTATACTTTTTGATGGTTTAAAAGTGTTTGAACGAGGGGTATAGCTCAGTGTTAGAGCATTTGACTGCAGATCAAGAGGTCCTGGTGCCCCCTTTCAGATGTGCCTTAAAATAGATGTTACTGAGGCAGCCTGTAAAAACAAGGAGTGTGTATGTTTAACGTTTATATTTTATGGTGGATAACAGGCGCCTGGACGAGGGGCTGTATCTCAGCCTGCCGCAGGGGAATGAGCTCAAATTGTGGAGCGCTCGCTTAGCATGCGAGAGGTAGCGGGATTGATGCCCGCATTCTCCAGCGACGTGGCTTGTTCTTTGCCTCCGATTGAGGCCGACAGGTATCTTCGCAAGCATACGTACAGGACCTGGACAAAAGGCTTTCACTTGAATAGGGCCCAGAGTGGGCGAACCATGAATGTGACAGCCTTTCCAAACTTCAGAACGAGATGGTGCAATGTTTTGCAGACACAAGGAACTCGGACAGAAAGCACCCGAAACGGCAAAGAGCTATGTCATCTGAAGGCAGGGCTCGTCCGGGATTTGAACCCGGGACCTCTCGCACCCTAAGCGAGAATCATACCCCTAGACCAACGAGCCTCGGGTTTCTGGCAATTCTGCAGACTCGGCCACCGGGCACATACAAGGTCATGTTTCACGTGGGACAATAAGTATGTTTTCGCACCAGTTCATCAACACAGTTGCCAAACCGCAATCCGCTCAATCCTTGCGGTTATACAGAAAACTTTTTGTTATTGTAGCAACTTTCTTCTGTCGTGGGTTCCATGGTGTAATGGTGAGCACTCTGGACTTTGAATCCAGCGATCCGAGTTCAAATCTCGGTGGAACCTCTTTGTGGGTCCAGATGTTTGTCATACACTTGGTTGTAGGGGAAGGGCCGAGTCTGCAATTCGAAAGATACCTGTGGCTTCGAAGCTTTAGTGGGAAGTGCATTGAATTCAATCATCTGTATAACCAGTGCACTGAAAAGCATGAATAATAGGATCGAAATACGTACACTCTAATTAAAAACAGAACCCTTGACCAACGCTCTAGACCAAACTGCAATTTTGGAGAAACACAAGCAGGTCATGAGACAATGTGTTTGGTTTTGGACAAGTTCATTCAGACAGTTGCCAAGTCACACACTGCTTACCCCTTGTGTAAGCTGGTATATGGAAACATAGCCCTACTCCAACAAGCCAAAATTACCAGGGGACTTTGAGGTGTGAGGCACTGCACAAACAAAAGAAGGTTAGGGCACTCATGATACAATACGTTTCGTTTTTTCAAGATATGTTCTTACCACAAACTGCTGACTTATAATACAAGTTGGTAGACAGAAAACATCAGCACTTTACAGCATTCTGAAGACGTTTGTTCTATGTGCATGTTTCTACGTGTTATACTTTTTGATGGATTAAAAGTGTTTGAACGAGGGGGTATTGCTCAGTGTTAGAGCATTTGACTGCAGATCAAGAGGTCCTTGGTTCAAATCCGGGTGCCCCCTTTTAGATGTGCCTTAAAATAGATGTTACTGAGGCAGCCTGTAAAAACAATCAGCAGCCGCAAGCTTTGTGACAAGGAGTGTGTATGTTTAACGTTTATATTTTATGGTGGATAACAGGCGCCTGGACGAGGGGCTGTATCTCAGCCTGCCGCAGGGGAATGAGCTCAAATTGTGGAGCGCTCGCTTAGCATGCGAGAGGTAGCGGGATTGATGCCCGCATTCTCCAGCGACGTGGCTTGTTCTTTGCCTCCGATTGAGGCCGACAGGTATCTTCGCAAGCATACGTACAGGACCTGGACAAAAGGCTTTCACTTGAATAGGGCCCAGAGTGGGCGAACCATGAATGTGACAGCCTTTCCAAACTTCAGAACGAGATGGTGCAATGTTTTGCAGACACAAGGAACTCGGACAGAAAGCACCCGAAACGGCAAAGAGCTATGTCATCTGAAGGCAGGGCTCGTCCGGGATTTGAACCCGGGACCTCTCGCACCCTAAGCGAGAATCATACCCCTAGACCAACGAGCCTCGGGTTTCTGGCAATTCTGCAGACTCGGCCACCGGGCACATACAAGGTCATGTTTCACGTGGGACAATAAGTATGTTTTCGCACCAGTTCATCAACACAGTTGCCAAACCGCAATCCGCTCAATCCTTGCGGTTATACAGAAAACTTTTTGTTATTGTAGCAACTTTCTTCTGTCGTGGGTTCCATGGTGTAATGGTGAGCACTCTGGACTTTGAATCCAGCGATCCGAGTTCAAATCTCGGTGGAACCTCTTTGTGGGTCCAGATGTTTGTCATACACTTGGTTGTAGGGGAAGGGCCGAGTCTGCAATTCGAAAGATACCTGTGGCTTCGAAGCTTTAGTGGGAAGTGCATTGAATTCAATCATCTGTATAACCAGTGCACTGAAAAGCATGAATAATAGGATCGAAATACGTACACTCTAATTAAAAACAGAACCCTTGACCAACGCTCTAGACCAAACTGCAATTTTGGAGAAACACAAGCAGGTCATGAGACAATGTGTTTGGTTTTGGACAAGTTCATTCAGACAGTTGCCAAGTCACACACTGCTTACCCCTTGTGTAAGCTGGTATATGGAAACATAGCCCTACTCCAACAAGCCAAAATTACCAGGGGACTTTGAGGTGTGAGGCACTGCACAAACAAAAGAAGGTTAGGGCACTCATGATACAATACGTTTCGTTTTTTCAAGATATGTTCTTACCACAAACTGCTGACTTATAATACAAGTTGGTAGACAGAAAACATCAGCACTTTACAGCATTCTGAAGACGTTTGTTCTATGTGCATGTTTCTACGTGTTATACTTTTTGATGGATTAAAAGTGTTTGAACGAGGGGGTATTGCTCAGTGTTAGAGCATTTGACTGCAGATCAAGAGGTCCTTGGTTCAAATCCGGGTGCCCCCTTTTAGATGTGCCTTAAAATAGATGTTACTGAGGCAGCCTGTAAAAACAATCAGCAGCCGCAAGCTTTGTGACAAGGAGTGTGTATGTTTAACGTTTATATTTTATGGTGGATAACAGGCGCCTGCACGAGGGGGTGTATCTCAGCCTGCCGCAGGGGAATTAGCTCAAATGGTAGAGCGCTCGCTTAGCATGCGAGAGGTAGCTGGATCCATGCCCGCATTCTCCAGCGACGTGGCTTGTTCTTTGCCTCCGATTGAGGCCGACAGGTATCTTCGCAAGCATACATACAGGACCTGGACAAAAGGCTTTCACTTGAATAGGGCCCAGAGTGGGCGAACCATGAATGTGACAGCCTTTCCAAACTTCAGAACGAGATGGTGCAATGTTTTGCAGACACAAGGAACTCGGACAGAAAGCACCCGAAACGGCAAAGAGCTATGTCATCTGAAGGCAGGGCTCGTCCGGGATTTGAACCCGGGACCTCTCGCACCCTAAGCGAGAATCATACCCCTAGACCAACGATCCTCGGATTTCTGGCAATTCTGCAGACTCGGCCACCGGGCACAGACAAGGTTATGTTTCACGTAGGACAATAAGTATGTTTTCGCACCAGTTCATCAACACAGTTGCCAAACCGCAATCCGCTCAATCCTTGCGGGTATACAGAAAACTTTTTCTTATTGTAGCCACTTTCTTCTGTCGTAGGTTCCATGGTGTAATGGTGAGCATTCTGGACTTTGAATCCAGCGAGTTCAAATCTCGGTGGAACCTCTTTGAGGGTCCAGATGTTTGTCATACACTTGGTTGTAGGGGAAGGGCTGAGTCAGCAATGCGAAAGATACCTGTGGCTTCGAAGCTTTAGTGGAAAGTGCATAAAATTCAATCATCTGTATAAGCAGTGCACTGAAAAGCACGAATAATAGTATCGAAATACGTACACTCTAAATAAAAACAGACCCCTTGACCAACGGCTCTAGACCAAACTGCGCTTTTGGAGAAACACAAGCAGACAATGTGTTTGGTTTTGGACAAGTTCATTCAGACAGTTGCCAAGTCACACACTGCTTACCCCTTGTGTAAGCTGGTATATGGAAACATACCCCTACTCCAACAAGCCAAAATTACCAGGGGACTTTGAGGTGTGAGGCACTGCACAAACAAAAGAAGGTTAGGGCACTCATCATACAATACGTTTCGTTTTTTCAAGATATGTTCTTACCACAAACTGCTGACCTATAATACAAGTTGGTAGGCAGAAAACATCAGCACTTTACAGCATTCTGAAGACGTTTGTTCTATGTGCATGTTTCTACGTGTTATACTTTTTGATGGTTTAAAAGTGTTTGAACGAGGGGGTATAGCTCAGTGTTAGAGCATTTGACTGCAGATCAAGAGGTCCTGGTGCCCCCTTTAAGATGTGCCTTAAAATAGATGTTACTGAGGCAGCCTGTAAAAACAAGGAGTGTGTATGTTTAACGTTTATATTTTATGGTGGATAACAGGCGCCTGGACGAGGGGGTGTATCTCAGCCTGCCGCAGGGGAATTAGCTCAAATGGTAGAGCGCTCGCTTAGCATGCGAGAGGTAGCGGGATCGATGCCCGCATTCTCCAGCGACGTGGCTTGTTCTTTGCCTCCGATTGAGGCCGACAGGTATCTTCTCAAGCATACATACAGGACCTGGACAAAAGGGCGTTCACTTGAATAGGGCCCAGAGTGGGCGAACCATGAATGTGACAGCCTTTCCAAACTTCAGAACGAGATGGTGCAATGTTTTGCAGACACAAGGAACTCGGACAGAAAGCACCCGAAACGGCAAAGAGCTATGTCATCTGAAGACAGGGCTCGTCCGGGATTTGAACCCGAGACATCTCCCACCCTAAGCGAGAGTAATACCCCTAGACCAACGAGCCTCGGATTTCTGGCAATTCTGCAGACTCGGCCACCGGGCACAGACAAGGTTATGTTTCACGTGGGACAATAAGTATGTTTTCGCACCAGTTCATCAACACAGTTGCCAAACCGCAATCCGCTCAATCCTTGCGGGTATACAGAAAACTTTTTCTTATTGTAGCCACTTTCTTCTGTCGTAGGTTCCATGGTGTAATGGTGAGCATTCTGGACTTTGAATCCAGCGAGTTCAAATCTCGGTGGAACCTCTTTGAGGGTCCAGATGTTTGTCATACATTTGGTTGTAGGGGAAGGGCTGAGTCAGCAATGCGAAAGATACCTGTGGCTTCGAAGCTTTAGTGGAAAGTGCATAAAATTCAATCATCTGTATAACCAGTGCACTGAAAAGCACGAATAATAGTATCGAAATACGTACACTCTAAATAAAAACAGACCCCTTGACCAACGGCTCTAGACCAAACTGCGCTTTTGGAGAAACACAAGCAGACAATGTGTTTGGTTTTGGACAAGTTCATTCAGACAGTTGCCAAGTCACACACTGCTTACCCCTTGTGTAAGCTGGTATATGGAAACATACCCCTACTCCAACAAGCCAAAATTACCAGGGGACTTTGAGGTGTGAGGCACTGCACAAACAAAAGAAGGTTAGGGCACTCATCATACAATACGTTTCGTTTTTTCAAGATATGTTCTTACCACAAACTGCTGACCTATAATACAAGTTGGTAGGCAGAAAACATCAGCACTTTACAGCATTCTGAAGACGTTTGTTCTATGTGCATGTTTCTACGTGTTATACTTTTTGATGGTTTAAAAGTGTTTGAACGAGGGGGTATAGCTCAGTGTTAGAGCATTTGACTGCAGATCAAGAGGTCCTGGTGCCCCCTTTCAGATGTGCCTTAAAATAGATGTTACTGAGGCAGCCTGTAAAAACAAGGAGTGTGTATGTTTAACGTTTATATTTTATGGTGGATAACAGGCGCCTGGACGAGGGGGTGTATCTCAGCCTGCCGCAGGGGAATTAGCTCAAATGGTAGAGCGCTCGCTTAGCATGCGAGAGTTAGCGGGATCGATGCCCGCATTCTCCAGCGACGTGGCTTGTTCTTTGCCTCCGATTGAGGCCGACAGGTATCTTCGCAAGCATACATACAGGACCTGGACAAAAGGCTTTCACTTGAATAGGGCCCAGAGTGGGAGAACCATGAATGTGACAGCCTTTCCAAACTTCAGAACGAGATGGTGCAATGTTTTACAGACACAAGGAACTCGGACAGAAAGCACCCGAAACGGCAAAGAGCTATGTCATCTGAAGGCAGGGCTCGTCCGGGATTTGAACCCGGGACCTCTCGCACCCTAAGCGAGAATCATACCCCTAGACCAAAGAGCCTCGGATTTCTGGCAATTCTGCAAACTCGGCTACCGCGCACAGACAAGGTCATGTTTCACGTGGGACAATAAGTATGTTTTCGCACCAGTTCATCAACACAGATGCCAAACCGCAATCCGCTCAATCCTTGCGTGTATACAGAAAACGTTTTCTTATTGTAGCCACTTTCTTCTGTCGTGGGTTCCATGGTGTAATAGTGAGCATTCTGGACTTTGAATCCAGCGATCCGAGTTCAAATCTCGGTGGAACCTCTTTGTGGGTCCAGATGTTTGTCATACACTTGGTTGTAGGGGAAGGGCGGAGTCAGCAATACGAAAGATACCTGTGGCTTCGAAGCTTTAGTGGGAAGTGCATAAAATTCAATCATCTGTATAACCAGTGCACTGAAAAGCATGAATAATAGGATCGAAATACGTACACTCTAATTAAAAACAGACCCCTTGACCAACGGCTCTAGACCAAACTGCGCTTTTGGAGAAACACAAGCAGACAATGTGTTTGGTTTTGGACAAGTTCATTCAGACAGTTGCCAAGTCACACACTGCTTACCCCTTGTGTAAGCTGGTATATGGAAACATACCCCTACTCCAACAAGCCAAAATTACCAGGGGACTTTGAGGTGTGAGGCACTGCACAAACAAACGAAGGTTAGGGCACTCATGATACAATACGTTTCGTTTTTTCAAGATATCTTCTTACCACAAACTGCTGACCTATAATACAAGTTGGTAGGCAGAAAACATCAGCACTTTACAGCATTCTGAAGACGTTTGTTCTATGTGCATGTTTCTACGTGTTATACTTTTTGATGGTTTAAAAGTGTTTGAACGAGGGGGTATAGCTCGGTGTTAGAGCATTTGACTGCAGATCAAGAGGTCCTGGTGCCCCCTTTCAGATGTGCCTTAAAATAGATGTTACTGAGGCAGCCTGTAAAAACAATGAGTGTGTGTGTTTAACGTTTATATTTTATGGTGGATAACAGGCGCCTGGACGAGGGGGTGTATCTCAGCCTGCCGCAGGGGAATTAGCTCAAATGGTAGAGCGCTCGCTTAGCATGCGAGAGGTAGCGGTATCGATGCCCGCATTCTCCAGCGACGTGGCTTGTTCTTTGCCTCCGATTGAGGCCGACAGGTATCTTCGCAAGCATACATACAGGACCTGGACAAAAGGCTTTCACTTGAATAGGGCCCAGAGTGGGCGAACCATGAATGTGACAGCCTTTCCAAACTTCAGAACGAGATGGTGCAATGTTTTGCAGACACAAGGAACTCGGACAGAAAGCACCCGAAACTGCAGATCAAGAGGTCCTGGTGCCCCCTTTCAGATGTGCCTTAAAATAGATGTTACTGAGGCAGCCTGTAAAAACAAGGAGTCTGTATGTTTAACGTTTATATTTTATGGTGGATAACAGGCGCCTGGACGAGGGGGTGTATCTCAGCCTGCCGCAGGGGAATTAGCTCAAATGGTAGAGCGCTCGCTTAGCATGCGAGAAATAGCGGGATCGATGCCCGCATTCTCCAGCGACGTGGCTTGTTCTTTACCTCCGATTGAGGCCGACAGGTATCTTCGCAAGCATACATACAGGATCTGGACAAAAGGCTTTCACTTGAATAGGGCCCAGAGTGGGCGAACCATGAATGTGACAGCCTTTCCAAACTTCAGAACGAGATGGCGCAATGTTCAGACACAAGGAACTCGGACAGAAAGCACCCGAAACGGCAAAGAGCTATGTCATCTGAAGGCAGGGCTCGTCCGGGATTTGAACCCGGGACCTCTCGCACCCTAAGCGAGAATCATACCCCTAGACCAACGAGCCTCGGGTTTCTGGCAATTCTGCAGACTCGGCCACCGGGCACATACAAGGTCATGTTTCACGTGGGACAATAAGTATGTTTTCGCACCAGTTCATCAACACAGTTGCCAAACCGCAATCCGCTCAATCCTTGCGGGTATACAGAAAACTTTTTCTTATTGTAGCCACTTTCTTCTGTCGTAGGTTCCATGGTGTAATGGTGAGCATTCTGGACTTTGAATCCAGCGAGTTCAAATCTCGGTGGAACCTCTTTGTGGGTCCAGATGTTTGTCATACACTTGGTTGTAGGGGAAGGGTTGAGTCAGCAATGCGAAAGATACCTGTGGCTTCGAAGCTTTAGTGGGAAGTGCATAAAATTTAATCATCTGTATAACCAGTGCACTGAAAAGCACGAATAATAGTATCGAAATACGTACACTCTAAATAAAAACAGACCCCTTGACCAACGGCTCTAGACCAAACTGCGCTTTTGGAGAAACACAAGCAGACAATGTGTTTGGTTTTGGACAAGTTCATTCAGACAGTTGCCAAGTCACACACTGCTTACCCCTTGTGTAAGCTGGTATATGGAAACATACCCCTACTCCAACAAGCCAAAATTACCAGGGGACTTTGAGGTGTGAGGCACTGCACAAACAAAAGAAGGTTAGGGCACTCATCATACAATACGTTTCGTTTTTTCAAGATATGTTCTTACCACAAACTGCTGACCTATAATACAAGTTGGTAGGCAGAAAACATCAGCACTTTACAGCATTCTGAAGACGTTTGTTCTATGTGCATGTTTCTACGTGTTATACTTTTTGATGGTTTAAAAGTGTTTGAACGAGGGGGTATAGCTCAGTGTTAGAGCATTTGACTGCAGATCAAGAGGTCCTGGTGCCCCCTTTCAGATGTGCCTTAAAATAGATGTTACTGAGGCAGCCTGTAAAAACAAGGAGTGTGTATGTTTAACGGTTATATTTTATGGTGGATAACAGGCGCCTGCACGAGGGGGTGTATCTTAGCCTGCCGCAGGGGAATTAGCTCAAATGGTAGAGCGCTCGCTTAGCATGCGAGAGGTAGCGGGATCGATGCCCGCATTCTCCAGCGACGTGGCTTATTCTTTGCCTCCGATTGAGGCCGACAGGTATCTTCGCAAGCATACATACAGGACCTGGACAAAAGGCTTTCACTTGAATAGGGCCCAGAGTGGGCGAACCATGAATGTGACAGCCTTTCCAAACTTCAGAACGAGATGGTGCAATGTTTTACAGACACAAGGAACTCGGACAGAAAGCAACCGAAACGGCAAAGAGCTATGTCATCTGAAGGCAGGGCTCGTCCGGGATTTGAACCCGGGACCTCTCGCACCCTAAGCGAGAATCATACCCCTAGACCAACGAGCCTCGGATTTCTGGCTATTCTGCAAACTCGGCTACCGCGCACAGACAAGGTCATGTTTCACGTGGGACAATAAGTATGTTTTCGCACCAGTTCATCAACACAGTTGCCAAACCGCAATCCGCTCAATCCTTGCGGGTATACAGAAAACTTTTTCTTATTGTAGCCACTTTCTTCTGTCGTAGGTTCCATGGTGTAATGGTGAGCATTCTGGACTTTGAATCCAGCGAGTTCAAATCTCGGTGGACCCATCCAGATGTTTGTCATACACTTGGTTGTAGGGGAAGGGCTGAGTCAGCAATGCGAAAGATACATGTGGCTTCGAAGCTTTAGTGGAAAGTGCATAAAATTCAATCATCTGTATAACCAGTGCACTGAAAAGCACGAATAATAGTATCGAAATACGTACACTCTAAATAAAAACAGACCCCTTGACCAACGGCTCTAGACCAAACTGCGCTTTTGGAGAAACACAAGCAGACAATGTGTTTGGTTTTGGACAAGTTCATTCAGACAGTCGCCAAGTCACACACTGCTTACCCCTTGTGTAAGCTGGTATATGGAAACATACCCCTACTCCAACAAGCCAAAATTACCAGGGGACTTTGAGGTGTGAGGCACTGCACAAACAAAAGAAGGTTAGGACATTCATGATACAATACGTTTCGTTTTTTCAAGATATGTTCTTACCACAAACTACTGACCTATAATACAAGTTGGTAGGCAGAAAACATCAGCACTTTACAGCATTCTGAAGACGTTTGTTCTATGTGCATGTTTCTACGTGTTATACTTTTTGATGGTTTAAAAGTGTTTGAACGAGGGGGTATAGCTCAGTGTTAGAGCATTTGACTGCAGATCAAGAGGTCCTGGTGCCCCCTTTCAGATGTGCCTTAAAATAGATGTTACTGAGGCAGCCTGTAAAAACAAGGAGTGTGTATGTTTAACGTTTATATTTTATGGTGGATAACAGGCGCCTGGACGAGGGGGTGTATCTCAGCCTGCCGCAGGGGAATTAGCTCAAATGGTAGAGCGCTCGCTTAGCATGCGAGAAGTAGCGGCATCGATGCCCGCATTCTCCAGCGACGTGTCTTGTTCTTTGCCTCCGATTGAGGCCGACAGGTATCTTCGCAAGCATACATACAGGACCTGGACAAAAGGGGTCCTGAGTGGGCGAACCATGAATGTGACAGCCTTTCCAAACTTCAGAACGAGATGGTGCAATGTTTTGCAGACACAAGGAACTCGGACAGAAAGCACCCGAAACGGCAAAGAGCTATGTCATCTGAAGACAGGGCTCGTCCGGGATTTGAACCCGGGACCTCTCGCACCCTAAGCGAGAATCATACCCCTAGACCAACGAGCCTCGGATTTCTGGCAATTCTGCAGACTCGGCCACCGGGCACAGACAAGGTTATGTTTCACGTGGGGCAATAAGTATGTTTTCGCACCAGTTCATCAACACAGTTGCCAAACCGCAATCCGCTCAATCCTTGCGGGTATACAGAAAAATTTTTCTTATTGTAGCCACTTTCTTCTGTCGTAGGTTCCATGGTGTAATGGTGAGCATTCTGGACTTTGAATCCAGCTTGTTCAAATCTCGGTGGAACCTCTTTGAGGGTCCAGATGTTTGTCATACACTTGGTTGTAGGGGAAGGGCTGAGTCAGCAATGCGAAAGATACCTGTGGCTTCGAAGCTTTAGTGGAAAGTGCATAAAATTCAATCATCTGTATAACCAGTGCACTGAAAAGCACGAATAATAGTATCGAAATACGTACACTCTAAATAAAAACAGACCCCTTGACCAACGGCTCTAGACCAAACTGCGCTTTTGGAGAAACACAAGCAGACAATGTGTTTGGTTTTGGACAAGTTCATTCAGACAGTTGCCAAGTCACACACTGCTTACCCCTTGTGTAAGCTGGTATATGGAAACATACCCCTACTCCAACAAGCCAAAATTACCAGGGGACTTTGAGGTGTGAGGCACTGCACAAACAAAAGAAGGTTAGGGCACTCATCATACAATACGTTTCCTTTTTTCAAGATATGTTCTTACCACAAACTGCTGACCTATAATACAAGTTGGTAGGCAGAAAACATCAGCACTTTACAGCATTCTGAAGACATTTGTTCTATGTGCATGTTTCTACCTGTTATACTTTTTGATGGTTTAAAAGTGTTTGAACGAGGGGGTATAGCTCAGTGTTAGAGCATTTGACTGCAGATCAAGAGGTCCTGGTGCCCCCTTTCAGATGTGCCTTAAAATAGATGTTACTGAGGCAGCCTGTAAAAACAAGGAGTGTGTATGTTTAACGTTTATATTTTATGGTGGATAACAGGCGCCTGGACGAGGGGGTGTATCTCAGCCTGCCGCAGGGGAATTAGCTCAAATGGTAGAGCGCTCGCTTAGCATGCGAGAAGTAGCGGCATCGATGCCCGCATTCTCCAGCGACGTGGCTTGTTCTTTACCTCCGATTGAGGCCGACAGGTATCTTCGCAAGCATACATACAGGACCTGGACAAAAGGGGTCCTGAGTGGGCGAACCATGAATGTGACAGCCTTTCCAAACTTCAGAACGAGATGGTGCAATGTTTTGCAGACACAAGGAACTCGGACAGAAAGCACCCGAAACGGCAAAGAGCTATGTCATCTGAAGACAGGGCTCGTCCGGGATTTGAACCCGGGACCTCTCGCACCCTAAGCGAGAATCATACCCCTAGACCAACGAGCCTCGGATTTCTGGCAATTCTGCAGACTCGGCCACCGGGCACAGACAAGGTTATGTTTCACGTGGGGCAATAAGTATGTTTTCGCACCAGTTCATCAACACAGTTGCCAAACCGCAATCCGCTCAATCCTTGCGGGTATACAGAAAAATTTTTCTTATTGTAGCCACTTTCTTCTGTCGTAGGTTCCATGGTGTAATGGTGAGCATTCTGGACTTTGAATCCAGCTTGTTCAAATCTCGGTGGAACCTCTTTGAGGGTCCAGATGTTTGTCATACACTTGGTTGTAGGGGAAGGGCTGAGTCAGCAATGCGAAAGATACCTGTGGCTTCGAAGCTTTAGTGGAAAGTGCATAAAATTCAATCATCTGTATAACCAGTGCACTGAAAAGCACGAATAATAGTATCGAAATACGTACACTCTAAATAAAAACAGACCCCTTGACCAACGGCTCTAGACCAAACTGCGCTTTTGGAGAAACACAAGCAGACAATGTGTTTGGTTTTGGACAAGTTCATTCAGACAGTTGCCAAGTCACACACTGCTTACCCCTTGTGTAAGCTGGTATATGGAAACATACCCCTACTCCAACAAGCCAAAATTACCAGGGGACTTTGAGGTGTGAGGCACTGCACAAACAAAAGAAGGTTAGGGCACTCATCATACAATACGTTTCCTTTTTTCAAGATATGTTCTTACCACAAACTGCTGACCTATAATACAAGTTGGTAGGCAGAAAACATCAGCACTTTACAGCATTCTGAAGACATTTGTTCTATGTGCATGTTTCTACCTGTTATACTTTTTGATGGTTTAAAAGTGTTTGAACGAGGGGGTATAGCTCAGTGTTAGAGCATTTGACTGCAGATCAAGAGGTCCTGGTGCCCCCTTTCAGATGTGCCTTAAAATAGATGTTACTGAGGCAGCCTGTAAAAACAAGGAGTGTGTATGTTTAACGTTTATATTTTATGGTGGATAACAGGCGCCTGGACGAGGGGGTGTATCTCAGCCTGCCGCAGGGGAATTAGCTCAAATGGTAGAGCGCTCGCTTAGCATGCAAGAAGTAGCGGGATCGATGCCCGCATTCTCCAGCGACGTGGCTTGTTCTTTACCTCCGATTGAGGCCGACAGGTATCTTCGCAAGCATACATACAGGACCTGGACAAAAGGCTTTCACTTGAATAGGGCCCAGAGTGGGCGAACCATGAATGTGACAGCCTTTCCAAACTTCAGAACGAGATGGTGCAATGTTCAGACACAAGGAACTCGGACAGAAAGCACCCGAAACGGCAAAGAGCTATGTCATCTGAAGGCAGGGCTCGTCCGGCATTTGAACCCGGGACCTCTCGCACCCTAAGCGAGAATCATACCCCTAGACCAACGAGCCTCGGATTTCTGGCAATTCTGCAGACTCGGCCACCGGGCACAGACAAGGTCATGTTTCACGTGGGACAATAAGTATGTTTTCGCACAAGTTCATCAACACAGTTGCCAAACCGCAATCCGCTCAATCCTTGCGGGTATACAGAAAACTTTTTGTTATTGTAGCAACTTTTTTCTGTCGTGGGTTCCATGGTGTAATGGTGAGCACTCTGGACTTTGAATCCAGCGATCCGAGTTCAAATCTCGGTGGAACCTCTTTGTGGGTCCAGATGTTTGTCATACACTTGGTTGTAGGGGAAGGGCCGAGTCTGCAATGCGAAAGACACCTGTGGCTTCGAAGCTTTAGTGGGAAGTGCATTGAATTCAATCATCTGTATAACCAGTGCACTGAAAAGCATGAATAATAGGATCGAAATACGTACACTCTAATTAAAAACAGAACCCTTGACCAACGCTCTAGACCAAACTGCAATTTTGGAGAAACACAAGCAGGTCATGAGACAATGTGTTTGGTTTTGGACAAGTTCATTCAGACAGTTGCCAAGTCACACACTGCTTACCCCTTGTGTAAGCTGGTATATGGAAACATAGCCCTACTCCAACAAGCCAAAATTACCAGGGGACTTTGAGGTGTGAGGCACTGCACAAACAAAAGAAGGTTAGGGCACTCATGATACAATACGTTTCGTTTTTTCAAGATATGTTCTTACCACAAACTGCTGACTTATAATACAAGTTGGTAGACAGAAAACATCAGCACTTTACAGCATTCTGAAGACGTTTGTTCTATGTGCATGTTTCTACGTGTTATACTTTTTGATGGGTTAAAAGTGTTTGAACGCGGGGGTATTGCTCAGTGTTAGAGCATTTGACTGCAGATCTAGAGGTCCTTGGTTCAAATCCGGGTGCCCCCTTTTAGATGTGCCTTAAAATAGATGTTACTGAGGCAGCCTGTAAAAACAATCAGCAGCCGCAAGCTTTGTGACAAGGAGTGTGTATGTTTAACGTTTATATTTTATGGTGGATAACAGGCGCCTGCACGAGGGGGTGTATCTCAGCCTGCCGCAGGGGAATTAGCTCAAATGGTAGAGCGCTCGCTTAGCATGCGAGAGGTAGCTGGATCCATGCCCGCATTCTCCAGCGACGTGGCTTGTTCTTTGCCTCCGATTGAGGCCGACTGGTATCTTCGCAAGCATACATACAGGACCTGGACAAAAGGCTTTCACTTGAATAGGGCCCAGAGTGGGCGAACCATGAATGTGACAGCCTTTCCAAACTTCAGAACGAGATGGTGCAATGTTTTACAGACACAAGGAACTCGGACAGAAAGCACCCGAAACGGCAAAGAGCTATGTCATCTGAAGGCAGGGCTCGTCCGGGATTTGAACCCGGGACCTCTCGCACCCGAAGCGAGAATCATACCCCTAGACCAACGAGCCTCGGATTTCTTGCAATTCTGCAGACTCGGCCACCGGGCACAGACAAGGTCATGTTTCACGTGGGACAATAAGTATGTTTTCGCACCAGTTCATCAACACAGTTGCCAAACCGCAATCCGCTCAATCCTTGCGGGTATACAGAAAACTTTTTCTTATTGTAGCCACTTTCTTCTGTCGTAGGTTCCATGGTGTAATGGTGAGCATTCTGGACTTTGAATCCAGCGAGTTCAAATCTCGGTGGAACCTCTTTGAGGGTCCAGATGTTTGTCATACACTTGGTTGTAGGGGAAGGGCTGAGTCAGCAATGCGAAAGATACCTGTGGCTTCGAAGCTTTAGTGGAAAGTGCATAAAATTCAATCATCTGTATAACCAGTGCACTGAAAAGCACGAATAATAGTATCGAAATACGTACACTCTAAATAAAAACAGACCCCTTGACCAACGGCTCTAGACCAAACTGCGCTTTTGGAGAAACACAAGCAGACAATGTGTTTGGTTTTGGACAAGTTCATTCAGACAGTTGCCAAGTCACACACTGCTTACCCCTTGTGTAAGCTGGTATATGGAAACATACCCCTACTCCAACAAGCCAAAATTACCAGGGGACTTTGAGGTGTGAGGCACTGCACAAACAAAAGAAGGTTAGGGCACTCATCATACAATACGTTTCCTTTTTTCAAGATATGTTCTTACCACAAACTGCTGACCTATAATACAAGTTGGTAGGCAGAAAACATCAGCACTTTACAGCATTCTGAAGACGTTTGTTCTATGTGCATGTTTCTACGTGTTATACTTTTTGATGGTTTAAAAGTGTTTGAACGAGGGGGTATAGCTCAGTGTTAGAGCATTTGACTGCAGATCAAGAGGTCCTGGTGCCCCCTTTCAGATGTGCCTTAAAATAGATGTTACTGAGGCAGCCTGTAAAAACAAGGAGTGTGTATGTTTAACGTTTATATTTTATGGTGGATAACAGGCGCGTGGACGAGGGGGTGTATCTCAGCCTGCCGCAGGGGAATTAGCTCAAATGGTAGACGCTCGCTTAGCATGCGAGAAGTAGCGGGATCGATGCCCGCATTCTCCAGCGACGTGGCTTGTTCTTTACCTCCGATTGAGGCCGACAGGTATCTTCGCAAGCATACATACAGGATCTGGACAAAAGGCTTTCACTTGAATAGGGCCCAGAGTGGGCGAACCATGAATGTGACAGCCTTTCCAAACTTCAGAACGAGATGGTGCAATGTTCAGACACAAGGAACTCGGACAGAAAGCACCCGAAACGGCAAAGAGCTATGTCATCTGAAGGCAGGGCTCGTCCGGGATTTGAACCCGGGACCTCTCGCACCCGAAGCGAGAATCATACCCCTAGACCAACGAGCCTCGGATTTCTTGCAATTCTGCAGACTCGGCCACCGGGCACAGACAAGGTCATGTTTCACGTGGGACAATAAGTATGTTTTCGCACCAGTTCATCAACACAGTTGCCAAACCGCAATCCGCTCAATCCTTGCGGGTATACAGAAAACTTTTTCTTATTGTAGCCACTTTCTTCTGTCGTAGGTTCCATGGTGTAATGGTGAGCATTCTGGACTTTGAATCCAGCGAGTTCAAATCTCGGTGGAACCTCTTTGAGGGTCCAGATGTTTGTCATACACTTGGTTGTAGGGGAAGGGCTGAGTCAGCAATGCGAAAGATACCTGTGGCTTCGAAGCTTTAGTGGAAAGTGCATAAAATTCAATCATCTGTATAACCAGTGCACTGAAAAGCACGAATAATAGTATCGAAATACGTACACTCTAAATAAAAACAGACCCCTTGACCAACGGCTCTAGACCAAACTGCGCTTTTGGAGAAACACAAGCAGACAATGTGTTTGGTTTTGGACAAGTTCATTCAGACAGTTGCCAAGTCACACACTGCTTACCCCTTGTGTAAGCTGGTATATGGAAACATACCCCTACTCCAACAAGCCAGAATTACCAGGGGACTTTGAGGTGTGAGGCACTGCACAAACAAAAGAAGGTTAGGGCACTCATCATACAATACGTTTCCTTTTTTCAAGATATGTTCTTACCACAAACTGCTGACCTATAATACAAGTTGGTAGGCAGAAAACATCAGCACTTTACAGCATTCTGAAGACGTTTGTTCTATGTGCATGTTTCTACGTGTTATACTTTTTGATGGTTTAAAAGTGTTTGAACGAGGGGTATAGCTCAGTGTTAGAGCATTTGACTGCAGATCAAGAGGTCCTGGTGCCCCCTTTCAGATGTGCCTTAAAATAGATGTTACTGAGGCAGCCTGTAAAAACAATGAGTGTGTGTGTTTAACGTTTATATTTTATGGTGGATAACAGGCGCCTGGACGAGGGGCTGTATCTCAGCCTGCCGCAGGGGAATGAGCTCAAATTGTGGAGCGCTCGCTTAGCATGCGAGAGGTAGCGGGATTGATGCCCGCATTCTCCAGCGACGTGGCTTGTTCTTTGCCTCCGATTGAGGCCGACAGGCATCTTCGCAAGCATACGTACAGGACCTGGACAAAAGGCTTTCACTTGAATAGGGCCCAGAGTGGGCGAACCATGAATGTGACAGCCTTTCCAAACTTCAGAACGAGATGGTGCAATGTTTTGCAGACACAAGGAACTCGGACAGAAAGCACCCGAAACGGCAAAGAGCTATGTCATCTGAAGGCAGGGCTCGTCCGGGATTTGAACCCGGGACCTCTCGCACCCTAAGCGAGAATCATACCCCTAGACCAACGAGCCTCGGGTTTCTGGCAATTCTGCAGACTCGGCCACCGGGCACATACAAGGTCATGTTTCACGTGGGACAATAAGTATGTTTTCGCACAAGTTCATCAACACAGTTGCCAAACCGCAATCCGCTCAATCCTTGCGGGTATACAGAAAACTTTTTGTTATTGTAGCAACTTTCTTCTGTCGTGGGTTCCATGGTGTAATGGTGAGCACTCTGGACTTTGAATCCAGCGATCCGAGTTCAAATCTCGGTGGAACCTCTTTGTGGGTCCAGATGTTTGTCATACACTTGGTTGTAGGGGAAGGGCTGAGTCTGCAATTCGAAAGATACCTGTGGCTTCGAAGCTTTAGTGGGAAGTGCATTGAATTCAATCATCTGTATAACCAGTGCACTGAAAAGCATGAATAATAGGATCGAAATACGTACACTCTAATTAAAAACAGAACCCTTGACCAACGCTCTAGACCAAACTGCAATTTTGGAGAAACACAAGCAGGTCATGAGACAATGTGTTTGGTTTTGGACAAGTTCATTCAGACAGTTGCCAAGTCACACACTGCTTACCCCTTGTGTAAGCTGGTATATGGAAACATAGCCCTACTCCAACAAGCCAAAATTACCAGGGGGCTTTGAGGTGTGAGGCACTGCACAAACAAAAGAAGGTTAGGGCACTCATGATACAATACGTTTCGTTTTTTCAAGATATGTTCTTACCACAAACTGCTGACTTATAATACAAGTTGGTAGACAGAAAACATCAGCACTTTACAGCATTCTGAAGACGTTTGTTCTATGTGCATGTTTCTACGTGTTATACTTTTTGATGGATTAAAAGTGTTTGAACGAGGGGGTATTGCTCAGTGTTAGAGCATTTGACTGCAGATCAAGAGGTCCTTGGTTCAAATCCGGGTGCCCCCTTTTAGATGTGCCTTAAAATAGATGTTACTGAGGCAGCCTGTAAAAACAATCAGCAGCCGCAAGCTTTGTGACAAGGAGTGTGTATGTTTAACGTTTATATTTTATGGTGGATAACAGGCGCCTGCACGAGGGGGTGTATCTCAGCCTGCCGCAGGGGAATTAGCTCAAATGGTAGAGCGCTCGCTTAGCATGCGAGAGGTAGCGGGATCGATGCCTGCATTCTCCAGCGACGTGGCTTGTTCTTTGCCTCCGATTGAGGCCGACAGGTATCTTCTCAAGCATACATACAGGACCTGGACAAAAGGCTTTCACTTGAATAGGGCCCAGAGTGGGCGAACCATGAATGTGACAGCCAAACTTCAGAACGAGATGGTGCAATGTTTTGCAGACACAAGGAACTCGGACAGAAAGCACCCGAAACGGCAAAGAGCTATGTCATCTGAAGACAGGGCTCGTCCGGGATTTGAACCCGGGACATCTCCCACCCTAAGCGAGAGTAATACCCCTAGACCAACGAGCCTCGGATTTCTGGCAATTCTGCAGACTCGGCCACCGGGCACAGACAAGGTTATGTTTCACGTGGGACAATAAGTATGTTTTCGCACCAGTTCATCAACACAGTTGCCAAACCGCAATCCGCTCAATCCTTGCGGGTATACAGAAAACTTTTTCTTATTGTAGCCACTTTCTTCTGTCGTAGGTTCCATGGTGTAATGGTGAGCATTCTGGACTTTGAATCCAGCGAGTTCAAATCTCGGTGGAACCTCTTTGAGGGTCCAGATGTTTGTCATACATTTGGTTGTAGGGGAAGGGCTGAGTCAGCAATGCGAAAGATACCTGTGGCTTCGAAGCTTTAGTGGAAAGTGCATAAAATTCAATCATCTGTATAACCAGTGCACTGAAAAGCACGAATAATAGTATCGAAATACGTACACTCTAAATAAAAACAGACCCCTTGACCAACGGCTCTAGACCAAACTGCGCTTTTGGAGAAACACAAGCAGACAATGTGTTTGGTTTTGGACAAGTTCATTCAGACAGTTGCCAAGTCACACACTGCTTACCCCTTGTGTAAGCTGGTATATGGAAACATATCCCTACTCCAACAAGCCAAAATTACCAGGGGACTTTGAGGTGTGAGGCACTGCACAAACAAAAGAAGGTTAGGGCACTCATGATACAATACGTTTCGTTTTTTCAAGATATGTTCTTACCACAAACTGCTGACCTATAATACAAGTTGGTAGGCAGAAAACATCAGCACTTTACAGCATTCTGAAGACGTTTGTTCTATGTGCATGTTTCTACGTGTTATACTTTTTGATGGTTTAAAAGTGTTTGAACGAGGGGGTATAGCTCAGTGTTAGAGCATTTGACTGCAGATCAAGAGGTCCTGGTGCCCCCTTTCAGATGTGCCTTAAAATAGATGTTACTGAGGCAGCCTGTAAAAACAAGGAGTGTGTATGTTTAACGTTTATATTTTATGGTGGATAACAGGCGCCTGGACGAGGGGGTGTATCTCAGCCTGCCGCAGGGGAATTAGCTCAAATGGTAGAGCGCTCGCTTAGCATGCGAGAGGTAGCGGGATCGATGCCCGCATTCTCCAGCGACGTGGCTTGTTCTTTGCCTCCGATTGAGGCCGACAGGTATCTTCGCAAGCATACATACAGGACCTGGACAAAAGGCTTTCACTTGAATAGGGCCCAGAGTGGGCGAACCATGAATGTGACAGCCTTTCCAAACTTCAGAACGAGATGGTGCAATGTTTTGCAGACACAAGGAACTCGGACAGAAAGCACCCGAAACGGCAAAGAGCTATGTCATCTGAAGACAGGGCTCGTCCGGGATTTGAACCCTGGACCTCTCGCACCCTAAGCGAGAATCATACCCCTAGACCAACGAGCCTCGGATTTCTGGCAATTCTGCAGACTCGGCCACCGGGCACAGACAAGGTTATGTTTCACGTGGGACAATAGTATGTTTTCGCACCAGTTCATCACACAGTTGCCAAACCGCAATCCGCTGAATCCTTGCGGGTATACAGAAACATTTTTGTTATTGTAGCAACTTTCTTCTGTCGTGGGTTCCATGGTGTAAAATGAGCATTCTGGACTTTGAATCCAGCGATCCGAGTTCAAATCTCGGTGGAACCTCTTTGTGGGTCCAGATGTTTGTCAAACACTTGGTTGTAGGGGAAGGGCTGAGTCAGCAATGCGAAAGATACCTGTGGCTTCGAAGCTTTAGTGGGAAGTGCATAAAATTCAATCATCTGTATAACCAGTGCATTGAAAAGCACGAATAATAGTATCGAAATACGTACACTCTAAATAAAAACAGACCCCTTGACCAACGGCTCTAGAACAAACTGCGCTTTTGGAGAAACACAAGCAGACAATGTGTTTGGTTTTGGACAAGTTCATTCAGACAGTTGCCAAGTCACACACTGCTTACCCCTTGTGTAAGCTGGTATATGGAAACATACCCCTACTCCAACAAGCCAAAATTACCAGGGGACTTTGAGGTGTGAGGCACTGCACAAACAAAAGAAGGTTAGGACATTCATGATACAATACGTTTCGTTTTTTCAAGATATGTTCTTACCACAAACTACTGACCTATAATACAAGTTGGTAGGCAGAAAACATCAGCACTTTACAGCATTCTGAAGACGTTTGTTCTATGTGCATGTTTCTACGTGTTATACTTTTTGATGGTTTAAAAGTGTTTGAACGAGGGGGTATAGCTCAGTGTTAGAGCATTTGACTGCAGATCAAGAGGTCCTGGTGCCCCCTTTCAGATGTGCCTTAAAATAGATGTTACTGAGGCAGCCTGTAAAAACAAGGAGTGTGTATGTTTAACTTTTATATTTTATGGTGGATAACAGGCGCCTGGACGAGGGGGTGTATCTCAGCCTGCCGCAGGGGAATTAGCTCAAATGGTAGAGCGCTCGCTTAGCATGCGAGAGGTAGCGGGATCGATGCCCGCATTCTCCAGCGACGTGGCTTGTTCTTTACCTCCGATTGAGGCCGACAGGTATCTTCGCAAGCATACATACAGGATCTGGACAAAAGGCTTTCACTTGAATAGGGCCCAGAGTGGGCGAACCATGAATGTGACAGCCTTTCCAAACTTCTGAACGAGATGGTGCAATGTTCAGACACAAGGAACTCGGACAGAAAGCACACGAAACGGCAAAGAGCTATGTAATCTGAAGGCAGGGCTCGTCCGGGATTTGAACCCGGGACCTCTCGCACCCTAAGCGAGAATCATACCCCTAGACCAACGAGCCTCGGATTTCTGGCAATTCTGCAGACTCGGCCACCGGGCACAGACAAGGTCATGTTTCACGTGGGACAATAAGTATGTTTTCGCACCAGTTCATCAACACAGTTGCCAAACCGCAATCCGCTCAATCCTTGCGGGTATACAGAAAACTTTTTCTTATTGTAGCCACTTTCTTCTGTCGTAGGTTCCATGGTGTAATGGTGAGCATTCTGGACTTTGAATCCAGCGAGTTCAAATCTCGGTGGAACCTCTTTGAGGGTCCAGATGTTTGTCATACACTTGGTTGTAGGGGAAGGGCTGAGTCAGCAATGCGAAAGATACCTGTGGCTTCGAAGCTTTAGTGGAAAGTGCATAAAATTCAATCATCTGTATAACCAGTGCACTGAAAAGCACGAATAATAGTATCGAAATACGTACACTCTAAATAAAAACAGACCCCTTGACCAACGGCTCTAGACCAAACTGCGCTTTTGGAGAAACACAAGCAGACAATGTGTTTGGTTTTGGACAAGTTCATTCAGACAGTTGCCAAGTCACACACTGCTTACCCCTTGTGTAAGCTGGTATATGGAAACATACCCCTACTCCAACAAGCCAAAATTACCAGGGGACTTTGAGGTGTGAGGCACTGCACAAACAAAAGAAGGTTAGGGCACTCATCATACAATACGTTTCCTTTTTTCAAGATATGTTCTTACCACAAACTGCTGACCTATAATACAAGTTGGTAGGCAGAAAACATCAGCACTTTACAGCATTCTGAAGACGTTTGTTCTATGTGCATGTTTCTACGTGTTATACTTTTTGATGGTTTAAAAGTGTTTGAACGAGGGGGTATAGCTCAGTGTTAGAGCATTTGACTGCAGATCAAGAGGTCCTGGTGCCCCCTTTCAGATGTGCCTTAAAATAGATGTTACTGAGGCAGCCTGTAAAAACAAGGAGTGTGTATGTCTAACGTTTATATTTTATGGTGGATAACAGGCGCCTGGACGAGGGGGTGTATCTCAGCCTGCCGCAGGGGAATTAGCTCAAATGGTAGAGCGCTCGCTTAGCATGCGAGAAGTAGCGGGATCGATGCCCGCATTCTCCAGCGACGTGGCTTGTTCTTTACCTCCGATTGAGGCCGACAGGTATCTTCGCAAGCATACATACAGGATCTGGACAAAAGGCTTTCACTTGAATAGGGCCCAGAGTGGGCGAACCATGAATGTGACAGCCTTTCCAAACTTCAGAACGAGATGGTGCAATGTTTTGCAGACACAAGGAACTCGGACAGAAAGCACCCGAAACGGCAAAGAGCTATGTCATCTGAAGGCAGGGCTCGTCCGGGATTTGAACCCGGGACCTCTCGCACCCTAAGCGAGAATCATACCCCTAGACCAACGAGCCTCGGGTTTCTGGCAATTCTGCAGACTCGGCCACCGGGCACATACAAGGTCATGTTTCACGTGGGACAATAAGTATGTTTTCGCACCAGTTCATCAACACAGTTGCCAAACCGCAATCCGCTCAATCCTTGCGGTTATACAGAAAACTTTTTGTTATTGTAGCAACTTTCTTCTGTCGTGGGTTCCATGGTGTAATGGTGAGCACTCTGGACTTTGAATCCAGCGATCCGAGTTCAAATCTCGGTGGAACCTCTTTGTGGGTCCAGATGTTTGTCATACACTTGGTTGTAGGGGAAGGGCCGAGTCTGCAATTCGAAAGATACCTGTGGCTTCGAAGCTTTAGTGGGAAGTGCATTGAATTCAATCATCTGTATAACCAGTGCACTGAAAAGCATGAATAATAGGATCGAAATACGTACACTCTAATTAAAAACAGAACCCTTGACCAACGCTCTAGACCAAACTGCAATTTTGGAGAAACACAAGCAGGTCATGAGACAATGTGTTTGGTTTTGGACAAGTTCATTCAGACAGTTGCCAAGTCACACACTGCTTACCCCTTGTGTAAGCTGGTATATGGAAACATAGCCCTACTCCAACAAGCCAAAATTACCAGGGGACTTTGAGGTGTGAGGCACTGCACAAACAAAAGAAGGTTAGGGCACTCATGATACAATACGTTTCGTTTTTTCAAGATATGTTCTTACCACAAACTGCTGACTTATAATACAAGTTGGTAGACAGAAAACATCAGCACTTTACAGCATTCTGAAGACGTTTGTTCTATGTGCATGTTTCTACGTGTTATACTTTTTGATGGATTAAAAGTGTTTGAACGAGGGGGTATTGCTCAGTGTTAGAGCATTTGACTGCAGATCAAGAGGTCCTTGGTTCAAATCCGGGTGCCCCCTTTTAGATGTGCCTTAAAATAGATGTTACTGAGGCAGCCTGTAAAAACAATCAGCAGCCGCAAGCTTTGTGACAAGGAGTGTGTATGTTTAACGTTTTTATTTTATGGTGGATAACAGGCGCCTGGACGAGGGGCTGTATCTCAGCCTGCCGCAGGGGAATGAGCTCAAATTGTGGAGCGCTCGCTTAGCATGCGAGAGGTAGCGGGATTGATGCCCGCATTCTCCAGCGACGTGGCTTGTTCTTTGCCTCCGATTGAGGCCGACAGGTATCTTCGCAAGCATACGTACAGGACCTGGACAAAAGGCTTTCACTTGAATAGGGCCCAGAGTGGGCGAACCATGAATGTGACAGCCTTTCCAAACTTCAGAACGAGATGGTGCAATGTTTTGCAGACACAAGGAACTCGGACAGAAAGCACCCGAAACGGCAAAGAGCTATGTCATCTGAAGGCAGGGCTCGTCCGGGATTTGAACCCGGGACCTCTCGCACCCTAAGCGAGAATCATACCCCTAGACCAACGAGCCTCGGGTTTCTGGCAATTCTGCAGACTCGGCCACCGGGCACATACAAGGTCATGTTTCACGTGGGACAATAAGTATGTTTTCGCACCAGTTCATCAACACAGTTGCCAAACCGCAATCCGCTCAATCCTTGCGGTTATACAGAAAACTTTTTGTTATTGTAGCAACTTTCTTCTGTCGTGGGTTCCATGGTGTAATGGTGAGCACTCTGGACTTTGAATCCAGCGATCCGAGTTCAAATCTCGGTGGAACCTCTTTGTGGGTCCAGATGTTTGTCATACACTTGGTTGTAGGGGAAGGGCCGAGTCTGCAATTCGAAAGATACCTGTGGCTTCGAAGCTTTAGTGGGAAGTGCATTGAATTCAATCATCTGTATAACCAGTGCACTGAAAAGCATGAATAATAGGATCGAAATACGTACACTCTAATTAAAAACAGAACCCTTGACCAACGCTCTAGACCAAACTGCAATTTTGGAGAAACACAAGCAGGTCATGAGACAATGTGTTTGGTTTTGGACAAGTTCATTCAGACAGTTGCCAAGTCACACACTGCTTACCCCTTGTGTAAGCTGGTATATGGAAACATACCCCTACTCCAACAAGCCAAAATTACCAGGGGACTTTGAGGTGTGAGGCACTGCACAAACAAAAGAAGGTTAGGACATTCATGATACAATACGTTTCGTTTTTTCAAGATATGTTCTTACCACAAACTACTGACCTATAATACAAGTTGGTAGGCAGAAAACATCAGCACTTTACAGCATTCTGAAGACGTTTGTTCTATGTGCATGTTTCTACGTGTTATACTTTTTGATGGTTTAAAAGTGTTTGAACGAGGGGGTATAGCTCAGTGTTAGAGCATTTGACTGCAGATCAAGAGGTCCTGGTGCCCCCTTTCAGATGTGCCTTAAAATAGATGTTACTGAGGCAGCCTGTAAAAACAAGGAGTGTGTATGTTTAACTTTTATATTTTATGGTGGATAACAGGCGCCTGGACGAGGGGGTGTATCTCAGCCTGCCGCAGGGGAATTAGCTCAAATGGTAGAGCGCTCGCTTAGCATGCGAGAGGTAGCGGGATCGATGCCCGCATTCTCCAGCGACGTGGCTTGTTCTTTACCTCCGATTGAGGCCGACAGGTATCTTCGCAAGCATACATACAGGATCTGGACAAAAGGCTTTCACTTGAATAGGGCCCAGAGTGGGCGAACCATGAATGTGACAGCCTTTCCAAACTTCTGAACGAGATGGTGCAATGTTCAGACACAAGGAACTCGGACAGAAAGCACACGAAACGGCAAAGAGCTATGTAATCTGAAGGCAGGGCTCGTCCGGGATTTGAACCCGGGACCTCTCGCACCCTAAGCGAGAATCATACCCCTAGACCAACGAGCCTCGGATTTCTGGCAATTCTGCAGACTCGGCCACCGGGCACAGACAAGGTCATGTTTCACGTGGGACAATAAGTATGTTTTCGCACCAGTTCATCAACACAGTTGCCAAACCGCAATCCGCTCAATCCTTGCGGGTATACAGAAAACTTTTTCTTATTGTAGCCACTTTCTTCTGTCGTAGGTTCCATGGTGTAATGGTGAGCATTCTGGACTTTGAATCCAGCGAGTTCAAATCTCGGTGGAACCTCTTTGAGGGTCCAGATGTTTGTCATACACTTGGTTGTAGGGGAAGGGCTGAGTCAGCAATGCGAAAGATACCTGTGGCTTCGAAGCTTTAGTGGAAAGTGCATAAAATTCAATCATCTGTATAACCAGTGCACTGAAAAGCACGAATAATAGTATCGAAATACGTACACTCTAAATAAAAACAGACCCCTTGACCAACGGCTCTAGACCAAACTGCGCTTTTGGAGAAACACAAGCAGACAATGTGTTTGGTTTTGGACAAGTTCATTCAGACAGTTGCCAAGTCACACACTGCTTACCCCTTGTGTAAGCTGGTATATGGAAACATACCCCTACTCCAACAAGCCAAAATTACCAGGGGACTTTGAGGTGTGAGGCACTGCACAAACAAAAGAAGGTTAGGGCACTCATCATACAATACGTTTCCTTTTTTCAAGATATGTTCTTACCACAAACTGCTGACCTATAATACAAGTTGGTAGGCAGAAAACATCAGCACTTTACAGCATTCTGAAGACGTTTGTTCTATGTGCATGTTTCTACGTGTTATACTTTTTGATGGTTTAAAAGTGTTTGAACGAGGGGGTATAGCTCAGTGTTAGAGCATTTGACTGCAGATCAAGAGGTCCTGGTGCCCCCTTTCAGATGTGCCTTAAAATAGATGTTACTGAGGCAGCCTGTAAAAACAAGGAGTGTGTATGTCTAACGTTTATATTTTATGGTGGATAACAGGCGCCTGGACGAGGGGGTGTATCTCAGCCTGCCGCAGGGGAATTAGCTCAAATGGTAGAGCGCTCGCTTAGCATGCGAGAAGTAGCGGGATCGATGCCCGCATTCTCCAGCGACGTGGCTTGTTCTTTACCTCCGATTGAGGCCGACAGGTATCTTCGCAAGCATACATACAGGATCTGGACAAAAGGCTTTCACTTGAATAGGGCCCAGAGTGGGCGAACCATGAATGTGACAGCCTTTCCAAACTTCAGAACGAGATGGTGCAATGTTTTGCAGACACAAGGAACTCGGACAGAAAGCACCCGAAACG
>NC_136783.1:6022050-6072050 GCF_947034865.1 Barbatula barbatula | reverse complement strand
ACAAGCCAAAATTACCAGGGGACTTTGAGGTGTGAGGCACTGCACAAACAAAAGAAGGTTAGGGCACTCATGATACAATACGTTTCGTTTTTTCAAGATATGTTCTTACCACAAACTGCTGACTTATAATACAAGTTGGTAGACAGAAAACATCAGCACTTTACAGCATTCTGAAGACGTTTGTTCTATGTGCATGTTTCTACGTGTTATACTTTTTGATGGATTAAAAGTGTTTGAACGAGGGGGTATTGCTCAGTGTTAGAGCATTTGACTGCAGATCAAGAGGTCCTTGGTTCAAATCCGGGTGCCCCCTTTTAGATGTGCCTTAAAATAGATGTTACTGAGGCAGCCTGTAAAAACAATCAGCAGCCGCAAGCTTTGTGACAAGGAGTGTGTATGTTTAACGTTTATATTTTATGGTGGATAACAGGCGCCTGCATGAGGGGGTGTATCTCAGCCTGCCGCTGGGGAATTAGCTCAAATGGTAGAGCGCTCGCTTAGCATGCGAGAGGTAGCTGGATCCATGCCCGCATTCTCCAGCGACGTGGCTTGTTCTTTGCCTCCGATTGAGGCCGACAGGTATCTTCGCAAGCATACATACAGGACCTGGACAAAAGGCTTTCACTTGAATAGGGCCCAGAGTGGGCGAACCATGAATGTGACAGCCTTTCCAAACTTCAGAACGAGATGGTGCAATGTTTTGCAGACAGAAGGAACTCGGACAGAAAGCACCCGAAACGGCAAAGAGCTATGTCATCTGAAGGCAGGGCTCGTCCGGGATTTGAACCCGGGACCTCTCGCACCCTAAGCGAGAATCATACCCCTAGACCAACGAGCCTCGGATTTCTGGCAATTCTGCAGACTCGGCCACCGGGCACAGACAAGGTTATGTTTCACGTAGGACAATAAGTATGTTTTCGCACCAGTTCATCAACACAGTTGCCAAACCGCAATCCGCTCAATCCTTGCGGGTATACAGAAAACTTTTTCTTATTGTAGCCACTTTCTTCTGTCGCAGGTTCCATGGTGTAATGGTGAGCATTCTGGACTTTGAATCCAGCGAGTTCAAATCTCGGTGGAACCTCTTTGAGGGTCCAGATGTTTGTCATACACTTGGTTGTAGGGGAAGGGCTGAGTCAGCAATGCGAAAGATACCTGTGGCTTCGAAGCTTTAGTGGAAAGTGCATAAAATTCAATCATCTGTATAACCAGTGCACTGAAAAGCACGAATAATAGTATCGAAATACGTACACTCTAAATAAAAACAGACCCCTTGACCAACGGCTCTAGACCAAACTGCGCTTTTGGAGAAACACAAGCAGACAATGTGTTTGGTTTTGGACAAGTTCATTCAGACAGTTGCCAAGTCACACACTGCTTACCCCTTGTGTAAGCTGGTATATGGAAACATACCCCTACTCCAACAAGCCAAAATTACCAGGGGACTTTGAGGTGTGAAACAAAAGAAGGTTAGGGCACTCATCATACAATACGTTTCGTTTTTTCAAGATATGTTCTTACCACAAACTGCTGACCTATAATACAAGTTGGTAGGCAGAAAACATCAGCACTTTACAGCATTCTGAAGACGTTTGTTCTATGTGCATGTTTCTACGTGTTATACTTTTTGATGGTTTAAAAGTGTTTGAACGAGGGGGTATAGCTCAGTGTTAGAGCATTTGACTGCAGATCAAGAGGTCCTGGTGCCCCCTTTAAGATGTGCCTTAAAATAGATGTTACTGAGGCAGCCTGTAAAAACAAGGAGTGTGTATGTTTAACGTTTATATTTTATGGTGGATAACAGGCGGCTGGACGAGGGGGTGTATCTCAGCCTGCCGCAGGGGAATTAGCTCAAATGGTAGAGCGCTTGCTTAGCATGCGAGAGGTAGCGGGATCGATGCCCGCATTCTCCAGCGACGTGGCTTGTTCTTTGCCTCCGATTGAGGCCGACAGGTATCTTCTCAAGCATACATACAGGACCTGGACAAAAGGCTTTCACTTGAATAGGGCCCAGAGTGGGCGAACCATGAATGTGACAGCCAAACTTCAGAACGAGATGGTGCAATGTTTTGCAGACACAGGGAACTCGGACAGAAAGCACCCGAAACGGCAAAGATGAAGACAGGGCTCGTCCGGGATTTGAACCCGGGACATCTCCCACCCTAAGCGAGAGTAATACCCCTAGACCAACGAGCCTCGGATTTCTGGCAATTCTGCAGACTCGGCCACCGGGCACAGACAAGGTTATGTTTCACGTGGGACAATAAGTATGTTTTCGCACCAGTTCATCAACACAGTTGCCAAACCGCAATCCGCTCAATCCTTGCGGGTATACAGAAAACTTTTTCTTATTGTAGCCACTTTCTTCTGTCGTAGGTTCCATGGTGTAATGGTGAGCATTCTGGACTTTGAATCCAGCGAGTTCAAATCTCGGTGGAACCTCTTTGAGGGTCCAGATGTTTGTCATACATTTGGTTGTAGGGGAAGGGCTGAGTCAGCAATGCGAAAGATACCTGTGGCTTCGAAGCTTTAGTGGAAAGTGCATAAAATTCAATCATCTGTATAACCAGTGCACTGAAAAGCACGAATAATAGTATCGAAATACGTACACTCTAAATAAAAACAGACCCCTTGACCAACGGCTCTAGACCAAACTGCGCTTTTGGAGAAACACAAGCAGACAATGTGTTTGGTTTTGGACAAGTTCATTCAGACAGTTGCCAAGTCACACACTGCTTACCCCTTGTGTAAGCTGGTATATGGAAACATATCCCTACTCCAACAAGCCAAAATTACCAGGGGACTTTGAGGTGTGAGGCACTGCACAAACAAAAGAAGGTTAGGGCACTCATGATACAATACGTTTCGTTTTTTCAAGATATGTTCTTACCACAAACTGCTGACCTATAATACAAGTTGGTAGGCAGAAAACATCAGCACTTTACAGCATTCTGAAGACGTTTGTTCTATGTGCATGTTTCTACGTGTTATACTTTTTGATGGTTTAAAAGTGTTTGAACGAGGGGGTATAGCTCAGTGTTAGAGCATTTGACTGCAGATCAAGAGGTCCTGGTGCCCCCTTTCAGATGTGCCTTAAAATAGATGTTACTGAGGCAGCCTGTAAAAACAAGGAGTGTGTATGTTTAACGTTTATATTTTATGGTGGATAACAGGCGCCTGGACGAGGGGGTGTATCTCAGCCTGCCGCAGGGGAATTAGCTCAAATGGTAGAGCGCTCGCTTAGCATGCGAGAGGTAGCGGGATCGATGCCCGCATTCTCCAGCGACGTGGCTTGTTCTTTGCCTCCAATTGAGGCCGACAGGTATCTTCGCAAGCATACATACAGGACCTGGACAAAAGGCTTTCACTTGAATAGGGCCCAGAGTGGGCGAACCATGAATGTGACAGCCTTTCCAAACTTCAGAACGAGATGGTGCAATGTTTTGCAGACACGAGGAACTCGGACAGAAAGCACCCGAAACGGCAAAGAGCTATGTCATCTGAAGACAGGGCTCGTCCGGGATTTGAACCCGGGACCTCTCGCACCCTAAGCGAGAATCATACCCCTAGACCAACGAGCCTCGGATTTCTGGCAATTCTGCAGACTCGGCCACCGGGCACAGACAAGGTTATGTTTCACGTGGGACAATAAGTATGTTTTCGCACCAGTTCATCAACACAGTTGCCAAACCGCAATCCGCTCAATCCTTGCGGGTATACAGAAAACTTTTTCTTATTGTAGCCACTTTCTTCTGTCGTAGGTTCCATGGTGTAATGGTGAGCATTCTGGACTTTGAATCCAGCGTGTTCAAATCTCGGTGGAACCTCTTTGAGGGTCCATATGTTTGTCATACACTTGGTTGTAGGGGAAGGGCTGAGTCAGCAATGCGAAAGATACCTGTGGCTTCGAAGCTTTAGTGGAAAGTGCATAAAATTCAATCATCTATATAACCAGTGCACTGAAAAGCACGAATAAAAGTATCGAAATACGTACACTCTAAATAAAAACAGACCCCTTGACCAACGGCTCTAGACCAAACTGCGCTTTTGGAGAAACACAAGCAGACAATGTGTTTGGTTTTGGACAAGTTCATTCAGACAGTTGCCAAGTCACACACTGCTTACCCCTTGTGTAAGCTGGTATATGGAAACATACCCCTACTCCAACAAGCCAAAATTACCAGGGGACTTTGAGGTGTGAGGCACTGCACAAACAAAAGAAGGTTAGGGCACTCATCATACAATACGTTTCGTTTTTTCAAGATATGTTCTTACCACAAACTGCTGACCTATAATACAAGTTGGTAGGCAGAAAACATCAGCACTTTACAGCATTCTGAAGACGTTTGTTCTATGTGCATGTTTCTACGTGTTATACTTTTTGATGGTTTAAAAGTGTTTGAACGAGGGGGTATAGCTCAGTGTTAGAGCATTTGACTGCAGATCAAGAGGTCCTGGTGCCCCCTTTCAGATGTGCCTTAAAATAGATGTTACTGAGGCAGCCTGTAAAAACAAGGAGTGTGTATGTTTAACGTTTATATTTTATGGTGGATAACAGGCGCCTGGACGAGGGGGTGTATCTCAGCCTGCCGCAGGGGAATTAGCTCAAATGGTAGAGCGCTCGCTTAGCATGCGAGAAGTAGCGGGATCGATGCCCGCATTCTCCAGCGACGTGGCTTGTTCTTTACCTCCGATTGAGGCCGACAGGTATCTTCGCAAGCATACGTACAGGACCTGGACAAAAGGCTTTCACTTGAATAGGGCCCAGAGTGGGCGAACCATGAATGTGACAGCCTTTCCAAACTTCAGAACGAGATGGTGCAATGTTTTGCAGACACAAGGAACTCGGACAGAAAGCACCCGAAACGGCAAAGAGCTATGTCATCTGAAGGCAGGGCTCGTCCAGGATTTGAACCCGGGACCTCTCGCACCCTAAGCGAGAATCATACCCCTAGACCAACGAGCCTCGGATTTCTGGCAATTCTGCAGACTCGGCCACCGGGCACATACAAGGTCATGTTTCACTGGGACAATAAGTATGTTTTCGCACCAGTTCATCAACACAGTTGCCAAACCGCAATCCGCTCAATCCTTGCGGGTATACAGAAAACTTTTTGTTATTGTAGCAACTTTCTTCTGTCGTGGGTTCCATGGTGTAATGGTGAGCACTCTGGACTTTGAATCCAGCGATCCGAGTTCAAATCTCGGTGGAACCTCTTTGTGGGTCCAGATGTTTGTCATACACTTGGTTTTAGGGGAAGGGCCGAGTCTGCAATTTGAAAGATACCTGTGGCTTCGAAGCTTTAGAGGGAAGTGCATTGAATTCAATCATCTGTATAACCAGTGCACTGAAAAGCATGAATAATAGGATCGAAATACGTACACTCTAATTAAAAAAAGAACCCTTGACCAACGCTCTAGACCAAACTGCAATTTTGGAGAAACACAAGCAGGTCATGAGACAATGTGTTTGGTTTTGGACAAGTTCATTCAGACAGTTGCCAAGTCACACACTGCTTACCCCTTGTGTAAGCTGGTATATGGAAACATAGCCCTACTCCAACAAGCCAAAATTACCAGGGGACTTTGAGGTGTGAGGCACTGCACAAACAAAAGAAGGTTAGGGCACTCATGATACAATACGTTTCGTTTTTTCAAGATATGTTCTTACCACAAACTGCTGACTTATAATACAAGTTGGTAGACAGAAAACATCAGCACTTTACAGCATTCTGAAGACGTTTGTTCTATGTGCATGTTTCTACGTGTTATACTTTTTGATGGTTTAAAAGTGTTTGAACGCGGGGGTATTGCTCAGTGATAGAGCATTTGACTGCAGATCTAGAGGTCCTTGGTTCAAATCCGGGTGCCCCCTTTTAGATGTGCCTTAAAATAGATGTTACTGAGGCAGCCTGTAAAAACAATCAGCAGCCGCAAGCTTTGTGACAAGGAGTGTGTATGTTTAACGTTTATATTTTATGGTGGATAACAGGCGCCTGCACGAGGGGGTGTATCTCAGCCTGCCGCAGGGGAATTAGCTCAAATGGTAGAGCGCTCGCTTAGCATGCGAGAGGTAGCTGGATCCATGCCCGCATTCTCCAGCGAAGTGGCTTGTTCTTTGCCTCCGATTGAGGCCGACTGGTATCTTCGCAAGCATACATACAGGACCTGGACAAAAGGCTTTCACTTGAATAGGGCCCAGAGTGGGCGAACCATGAATGTGACAGCCTTTCCAAACTTCAGAACGAGATGGTGCAATGTTTTACAGACACAAGGAACTCGGACAGAAAGCACCCGAAACGGCAAAGAGCTATGTCATCTGAAGGCAGGGCTCGTCCGGGATTTGAACCCGGGACCTCTCGCACCCGAAGCGAGAATCATACCCCTAGACCAACGAGCCTCGGATTTCTTGCAATTCTGCAGACTCGGCCACCGGGCATAGACAAGGTCATGTTTCACGTGGGACAATAAGTATGTTTTCGCACCAGTTCATCAACACAGTTGCCAAACCGCAATCCGCTCAATCCTTGCGGGTATACAGAAAACTTTTTCTTATTGTAGCCACTTTCTTCTGTCGTAGGTTCCATGGTGTAATGGTGAGCATTCTGGACTTTGAATCCAGCGAGTTCAAATCTCGGTGGAACCTCTTTGAGGGTCCAGATGTTTGTCATACACTTGGTTGTAGGGGAAGGGCTGAGTCAGCAATGCGAAAGATACCTGTGGCTTCGAAGCTTTAGTGGGAAGTGCATAAAATGCAATCATCTGTATAACCAGTGCACTGAAAAGCACGAATAATAGTATCGAAATACGTACACTCTAAATAAAAACAGACCCCTTGACCAACGGCTCTAGACCAAACTGCGCTTTTGGAGAAACACAAGCAGACAATGTGTTTGGTTTTGGACAAGTTCATTCAGACAGTTGCCAAGTCACACACTGCTTACCCCTTGTGTAAGCTGGAATATGGAAACATACCCCTACTCCAACAAGCCAAAATTACCAGGGGACTTTGAGGTGTGAGGCACTGCACAAACAAAAGAAGGTTAGGGCACTCATCATACAATACGTTTCCTTTTTTCAAGATATGTTCTTACCACAAACTGCTGACCTATAATACAAGTTGGTAGGCAGAAAACATCAGCACTTTACAGCATTCTGAAGACGTTTGTTCTATGTGCATGTTTCTACGTGTTATACTTTTTGATGGTTTAAAAGTGTTTGAACGAGGGGGTATAGCTCAGTGTTAGAGCATTTGACTGCAGATCAAGAGGTCCTGGTGCCCCCTTTCAGATGTGCCTTAAAATAGATGTTACTGAGGCAGCCTGTAAAAACAAGGAGTGTGTATGTTTAACGTTTATATTTTATGGTGGATAACAGGCGCCTGCACGAGGGGGTGTGTTTCAGCCTGCCGCAGGGGAATTAGCTCAAATGGTAGAGCGCTCGCTTAGCATGCGAGAAGTAGCGGGATCGATGCCCGCATTCTCCAGCGACGTGTCTTGTTCTTTACCTCAAATTGAGGACGACAGGTATCTTCGCAAGCATACATACAGGATCTGGACAAAAGGCTTTCACTTGAATAGGGCCCAGAGTGGGCGAACCATGAATGTGACAGCCTTTCCAAACTTCAGAACGAGATGGTGCAATGTTCAGACACAAGGAACTCGGACAGAAAGCACCCGAAACGGCAAAGAGCTATGTCATCTGAAGGCAGGGCTCGTCCGGGATTTGAACCCTGGACCTCTCGCACCCTAAGCGAGAATCATACCCCTAGACCAACGAGCCTCGGATTTCTGGCAATTCTGCAGACTCGGCCACCGGGCACAGACAAGGTCATGTTTCACGTGGGACAATAAGTATGTTTTCGCACCAGTTCATCAACACAGTTGCCAAACCGCAATCCGCTCAATCCTTGCGGGTATACAGAAAACTTTTTCTTATTGTAGCCACTTTCTTCTGTCGTAGGTTCCATGGTGTAATGGTGAGCATTCTGGACTTTGAATCCAGCGAGTTCAAATCTCGGTGGAACCTCTTTGTGGGTCCAGATGTTTGTCATACACTTGGTTGTAGGGGAAGGGCTGAGTCAGCAATGCGAAAGATACCTGTGGCTTCGAAGCTTTAGTGGGAAGTGCATAAAATTCAATCATCTGTATAACCAGTGCACTGAAAAGCACGAATAATAGTATCGAAATACGTACACTCTAAATAAAAACAGACCCCTTGACCAACGGCTCTAGACCAAACTGCGCTTTTGGAGAAACACAAGCAGACAATGTGTTTGGTTTTGGACAAGTTCATTCAGACAGTTGTCAAGTCACACACTGCTTACCCCTTGTGTAAGCTGGTATATGGAAACATACCCCTACTCCAACAAGCCAAAATTACCAGGGGACTTTGAGGTGTGAGGCACTGCACAAACAAACGAAGGTTAGGGCACTCATGATACAATACGTTTCGTTTTTTCAAGATATGTTCTTACCACAAACTGCTGACCTATAATACAAGTTGGTAGGCAGAAAACATCAGCACTTTACAGCTTTCTGAAGACGTTTGTTCTATGTGCATGTTTCTACGTGTTATACTTTTTGATGGTTTAAAAGTGTTTGAACGAGGGGTATAGCTCAGTGTTAGAGCATTTGACTGCAGATCAAGAGGTCCTGGTGCCCCCTTTCAGATGTGCCTTAAAATAGATGTTACTGAGGCAGCCTGTAAAAACAATGAGTGTGTGTGTTTAACGTTTATATTTTATGGTGGATAACAGGCGCCTGGACGAGGGGCTGTATCTCAGCCTGCCGCAGGGGAATGAGCTCGAATTGTGGAGCGCTCGCTTAGCATGCGAGAGGTAGCGGGATTGATGCCCGCATTCTCCAGCGACGTGGCTTGTTCTTTGCCTCCGATTGAGGCCGACAGGTATCTTCGCAAGCATACGTACAGGACCTGGACAAAAGGCTTTCACTTGAATAGGGCCCAGAGTGGGCGAACCATGAATGTGACAGCCTTTCCAAACTTCAGAACGAGATGGTGCAATGTTTTGCAGACACAAGGAACTTGGACAGAAAGCACCCGAAACGGCAAAGAGCTATGTCATCTGAAGGCAGGGCTCGTCCGGGATTTGAACCCGGGACCTCTCGCACCCTAAGCGAGAATCATACCCCTAGACCAACGAGCCTCGGGTTTCCGGCAATTCTGCAGACTCGGCCACCGGGCACATACAAGGTCATGTTTCACGTGGGACAATAAGTATGTTTTCACACCAGTTCATCAACACAGTTGCCAAACCGCAATCCGCTCAATCCTTGCGGGTATACAAAAAACTTTTTGTTATTGTAGCAACTTTCTTCTGTCGTGGGTTCCATGGTGTAATGGTGAGCACTCTGGACTTTGAATCCAGCGATCCGAGTTCAAATCTCGGTGGAACCTCTTTGTTGGTCCAGATGTTTGTCATACACTTGGTTGTAGGGGAAGGGCCGAGTCTGCAATTCGAAAGATACCTGTGGCTTCGAAGCTTTAGTGGGAAGTGCATTGAATTCAATCATCTGTATAACCAGTGCACTGAAAAGCATGAATAATAGGATCGAAATACGTACACTCTAATTAAAAACAGAACCCTTGACCAACGCTCTAGACCAAACTGCAATTTTGGAGAAACACAAGCAGGTCATGAGACAATGTGTTTGGTTTTGGACTAGTTCATTCAGACAGTTGCCAAGTCACACACTGCTTACCCCTTGTGTAAGCTGGTATATGGAAACATAGCCCTACTCCAACAAGCCAAAATTACCAGGGGACTTTGAGGTGTGAGGCACTGCACAAACAAAAGAAGGTTAGGGCACTCATGATACAATACGTTTCGTTTTTTCAAGATATGTTCTTACCACAAACTGCTGACTTATAATACAAGTTGGTAGACAGAAAACATCAGCACTTTACAGCATTCTGAAGACGTTTGTTCTATGTGCATGTTTCTACGTGTTATACTTTTTGATGGATTAAAAGTGTTTGAACGAGGGGGTATTGCTCAGTGTTAGAGCATTTGACTGCAGATCAAGAGGTCCTTGGTTCAAATCCGGGTGCCCTCTTTTAGATGTGCCTTAAAATAGATGTTACTGAGGCAGCCTGTAAAAACAATCAGCAGCCGCAAGCTTTGTGACAAGGAGTGTGTATGTTTAACGTTTATATTTTATGGTGGATAACAGGCGCCTGCACGAGGGGGTGTATCTCAGCCTGCCGCAGGGGAATTAGCTCAAATGGTAGAGCGCTCGCTTAGCATGCGAGAGGTAGCTGGATCCATGCCCGCATTCTCCAGCGACGTGGCTTGTTCTTTGCCTCCGATTGAGGCCGACAAGTATCTTCGCAAGCATACATACAGGACCTGGACAAAAGGCTTTCACTTGAATAGGGCCCAGAGTGGGCGAACCATGAATGTGACAGCCTTTCCAAACTTCAGAACGAGATGGTGCAATGTTTTGCAGACACAAGGAACTCGGACAGAAAGCACCCGAAACGGCAAAGAGCTATGTCATCTGAAGGCAGGGCTCGTCCGGGATTTGAACCCGGGACCTCTCGCACCCTAAGCGAGAATCATACCCCTAGACCAACGAGCCTCGGATTTCTGACAATTCTGCAGACTCGGCCACTGGGCACAGACAAGGTTATGTTCCACGTAGGACAATAAGTATGTTTTCGCACCAGTTCATCAACACAGTTGCCAAACCGCAATCCGCTCAATCCTTGCGGGTATACAGAAAACTTTTTCTTATTGTAGCCACTTTCTTCTGTCGTAGGTTCCATGGTGTAATGGTGAGCATTCTGGACTTTGAATCCAGCGAGTTCAAATCTCGGTGGAACCTCTTTGAGGGTCCAGATGTTTGTCATACACTTGGTTGTAGGGGAAGGGCTGAGTCAGCAATGCGAAAGATACCTGTGGCTTCGAAGCTTTAGTGGAAAGTGCATAAAATTCAATCATCTGTATAACCAGTGCACTGAAAAGCACGAATAATAGTATCGAAATACGTACACTCTAAATAAAAACAGACCCCTTGACCAACGGCTCTAGACCAAACTGCGCTTTTGGAGAAACACAAGCAGACAATGTGTTTGGTTTTGGACAAGTTCATTCAGACAGTTGCCAAGTCACACACTGCTTACCCCTTGTGTAAGCTGGTATATGGAAACATACCCCTACTCCAACAAGCCAAAATTACCAGGGGACTTTGAGGTGTGAGGCACTGCACAAACAAAAGAAGGTTAGGGCACTCATCACACAATACGTTTCGTTTTTTCAAGATATGTTCTTACCACAAACTGCTGACCTATAATACAAGTTGGTAGGCAGAAAACATCAGCACTTTACAGCATTCTGAAGACGTTTGTTCTATGTGCATGTTTCTACGTGTTATACTTTTTGATGGTTTAAAAGTGTTTGAACGAGGGGGTATAGCTCAGTGTTAGAGCATTTGACTGCAGATCAAGAGGTCCTGGTGCCCCCTTTAAGATGTGCCTTAAAATAGATGTTACTGAGGCAGCCTGTAAAAACAAGGAGTGTGTATGTTTAACGTTTATATTTTATGGTGGATAACAGGCGCCTGGACGAGGGGGTGTATCTCAGCCTGCCGCAGGGTAATTAGCTCAAATGGTAGAGCGCTCGCTTAGCATGCGAGAGGTAGCGGGATCGATGCCCGCATTCTCCAGCGACGTGGCTTGTTCTTTGCCTCCGATTGAGGCCGACAGGTATCTTCGCAAGCATACATACAGGACCTGGACAAAAGGCTTTCACTTGAATAGGGCCCAGAGTGGGCGAACCATGAATGTGACAGCCTTTCCAAACTTCAGAACGAGATGGTGCAATGTTTTGCAGACACAAGGAACTCGGACAGAAAGCACCCGAAACGGCAAAGAGCTATGTCATCTGAAGACAGGGCTCGTCCGGGATTTGAACCCGGGACATCTCCCACCCTAAGCGAGAGTAATACCCCTAGACCAACGAGCCTCGGATTTCTGGCAATTCTGCAGACTCGGCCACCGGGCACAGACAAGGTTATGTTTCACGTGGGACAATAAGTATGTTTTCGCACCAGTTCATCAACACAGTTGCCAAACCGCAATCCGCTCAATCCTTGCGGGTATACAGAAAACTTTTTCTTATTGTAGCCACTTTCTTCTGTCGTAGGTTCCATGGTGTAATGGTGAGCATTCTGGACTTTGAATCCAGCGAGTTCAAATCTCGGTGGAACCTCTTTGAGGGTCCAGATGTTTGTCATACATTTGGTTGTAGGGGAAGGGCTGAGTCAGCAATGCGAAAGATACCTGTGGCTTCGAAGCTTTAGTGGAAAGTGCATAAAATTCAATCATCTGTATAACCAGTGCACTGAAAAGCACGAATAATAGTATCGAAATACGTACACTCTAAATAAAAACAGACCCCTTGACCAACGGCTCTAGACCAAACTGCGCTTTTGGAGAAACACAAGCAGACAATGTGTTTGGTTTTGGACAAGTTCATTCAGACAGTTGCCAAGTCACACATTGCTTACCCCTTGTGTAAGCTGGTATATGGAAACATACCCCTACTCCAACAAGCCAAAATTACCAGGGGACTTTGAGGTGTGAGGCACTGCACAAACAAAAGAAGGTTAGGGCACTCATCATACAATACGTTTCGTTTTTTCAAGATATGTTCTTACCACAAACTGCTGACCTATATTACAAGTTGGTAGGCAGAAAACATCAGCACTTTACAGCATTCTGAAGACGTTTGTTCTATGTGCATGTTTCTACGTGTTATACTTTTTGATGGTTTAAAAGTGTTTGAACGAGGGGGTATAGCTCAGTGTTAGAGCATTTGACTGCAGATCAAGAGGTCCTGGTGCCCCCTTTCAGATGTGCCTTAAAATAGATGTTACTGAGGCAGCCTGTAAAAACAAGGAGTGTGTATGTTTAACGTTTATATTTTATGGTGGATAACAGGCGCCTGGACGAGGGGGTGTATCTCAGCCTGCCGCAGGGGAATTAGCTCAAATGGTAGAGCGCTCGCTTAGCATGCGAGAGGTAGCGGGATCGATGCCCGCATTCTCCAGCGACGTGGCTTGTTCTTTGCCTCCGATTGAGGCCGACAGGTATCTTCGCAAGCATACATACAGGACCTGGACAAAAGGCTTTCACTTGAAAAGGGCCCAGAGTGGGCGAACCATGAATGTGACAGCCTTTCCAAACTTCAGAACGAGATGGTGCAATGTTTTGCACACACAAGGAACTCGGACAGAAAGCACCCGAAACGGCAAAGAGCTATGTCATCTGAAGACAGGGCTCGTCCGGGATTTGAACCCTGGACCTCTCGCACCCTAAGCGAGAATCATACCCCTAGACCAACGAGCCTCGGATTTCTGGCAATTCTGCAGACTCGGCCACCGGGCACAGACAAGGTTATGTTTCACGTGGGACAATAGTATGTTTTCGCACCAGTTCATCACACAGTTGCCAAACCGCAATCCGCTCAATCCTTGCGGGTATACAGAAAATTTTTTGTTATTGTAGCAACTTTCTTCTGTCGTGGGTTCCATGGTGTAAAATGAGCATTCTGGACTTTGAATCCAGCGATCCGAGTTCAAATCTCGGTGGAACCTCTTTGTGGGTCCAGATGTTTGTCAAACACTTGGTTGTAGGGGAAGGGCTGAGTCAGCAATGCGAAAGATACCTGTGGCTTCGAAGCTTTAGTGGGAAGTGCATAAAATTCAATCATCTGTATAACCAGTGCATTGAAAAGCACGAATAATAGTATCGAAATACGTACACTCTAAATAAAAACAGACCCCTTAACCAACGGCTCTAGAACAAACTGCGCTTTTGGAGAAACACAAGCAGACAATGTGTTTGGTTTTGGACAAGTTCATTCAGACAGTTGCCAAGTCACACACTGCTTACCCCTTGTGTAAGCTGGTATATGGAAACATACCCCTACTCCAACAAGCCAAAATTACCAGGGGACTTTGAGGTGTGAGGCACTGCACAAACAAAAGAAGGTTAGGACATTCATGATACAATACGTTTCGTTTTTTCAAGATATGTTCTTACCACAAACTACTGACCTATAATACAAGTTGGTAGGCAGAAAACATCAGCACTTTACAGCATTCTGAAGACGTTTGTTCTATGTGCATGTTTCTACGTGTTATACTTTTTGATGGTTTAAAAGTGTTTGAACGAGGGGGTATAGCTCAGTGTTAGAGCATTTGACTGCAGATCAAGAGGTCCTGGTGCCCCCTTTCAGATGTGCCTTAAAATAGATGTTACTGAGGCAGCCTGTAAAAACAAGGAGTGTGTATGTTTAACGTTTATATTTTATGGTGGATAACAGGCGCCTGGACGAGGGGGTGTATCTCAGCCTGCCGCAGGGGAATTAGCTCAAATGGTAGAGCGCTCGCTTAGCATGCGAGAGGTAGCGGGATCGATGCCCGCATTCTCCAGCGACGTGGCTTGTTCTTTGCCTCCGATTGAGGCCGACAGGTATCTTCGCAAGCATACGTACAGGAACTGGACAAAAGGCTTTCACTTGAATAGGGCCCAGAGTGGACGAACCATGAATGTGACAGCCTTTCCAAACTTCAGAACGAGATGGTGCAATGTTTTGCAGACACAAGGAACTCGGACAGAAAGCACCCGAAACGGCAAAGAGCTATGTCATCTGAAGGCAGGGCTCGTCCAGGATTTGAACCCGGGACCTCTCGCACCCTAAGCGAGAATCATACCCCTAGACCAATGAGCCTCGGATTTCTGGCAATTCTGCAGACTCGGCCACCGGGCACATACAAGGTCATGTTTCACTGGGACAATAAGTATGTTTTCGCACCAGTTCATCAACACAGTTGCCAAACCGCAATCCGCTCAATCCTTGCGGGTATACAGAAAACTTTTTGTTATTGTAGCAACTTTCTTCTGTCGTGGGTTCCATGGTGTAATGGTGAGCACTCTGGACTTTGAATCCAGCAATCCGAGTTCAAATCTCGGTGGAACCTCTTTGTGGGTCCAGATGTTTGTCATACACTTGGTTTTAGGGGAAGGGCCGAGTCTGCAATTTGAAAGATACCTGTGGCTTCGAAGCTTTAGAGGGAAGTGCATTGAATTCAATCATCTGTATAACCAGTGCACTGAAAAGCACGAATAAAAGTATCGAAATACGTACACTCTAAATAAAAACAGACCCCTTGACCAACGGCTCTAGACCAAACTGCGCTTTTGGAGAAACACAAGCAGACAATGTGTTTGGTTTTGGACAAGTTCATTCAGACAGTTGCCAAGTCACACACTGCTTACCCCTTGTGTAAGCTGGTATATGGAAACATATCCCTACTCCAACAAGCCAAAATTACCAGGGGACTTTGAGGTGTGAGGCACTGCACAAACAAAAGAAGGTTAGGGCACTCATGATACAATACGTTTCGTTTTTTCAAGATATGTTCTTACCACAAACTGCTGACCTATAATACAAGTTGGTAGGCAGAAAACATCAGCACTTTACAGCATTCTGAAGACGTTTGTTCTATGTGCATGTTTCTACGTGTTATACTTTTTGATGGTTTAAAAGTGTTTGAACGAGGGGGTATAGCTCAGTGTTAGAGCATTTGACTGCAGATCAAGAGGTCCTGGTGCCCCCTTTCAGATGTGCCTTAAAATAGATGTTACTGAGGCAGCCTGTAAAAACAAGGAGTGTGTATGTTTAACGTTTATATTTTATGGTGGATAACAGGCGCCTGGACGAGGGGGTGTATCTTAGCCTGCCGCAGGGGAATTAGCTCAAATGGTAGAGCGCTCGCTTAGCATGCGAGAGGTAGCGGGATCGATGCCCGCATTCTCCAGCGACGTGGCTTGTTCTTTGCCTCCGATTGAGGCCGACAGGTATCTTCGCAAGCATACATACAGGACCTGGACAAAAGGCTTTCACTTGAATAGGGCCCAGAGTGGGCGAACCATGAATGTGACAGCCTTTCCAAACTTCAGAACGAGATGGTGCAATGTTTTGCAGACACAAGGAACTCGGACAGAAAGCACCCGAAACGGCAAAGAGCTATGTCATCTGAAGACAGGGCTCGTCCGGGATTTGAACCCTGGACCTCTCGCACCCTAAGCGAGAATCATACCCCTAGACCAACGAGCCTCGGATTTCTGGCAATTCTGCAGACTCGGCCACCGGGCACAGACAAGGTTATGTTTCACGTGGGACAATAGTATGTTTTCGCACCAGTTCATCACACAGTTGCCAAACCGCAATCCGCTCAATCCTTGCGGGTATACAGAAAATTTTTTGTTATTGTAGCAACTTTCTTCTGTCGTGGGTTCCATGGTGTAAAATGAGCATTCTGGACTTTGAATCCAGCGATCCGAGTTCAAATCTCGGTGGAACCTCTTTGTGGGTCCAGATGTTTGTCAAACACTTGGTTGTAGGGGAAGGGCTGAGTCAGCAATGCGAAAGATACCTGTGGCTTCGAAGCTTTAGTGGGAAGTGCATAAAATTCAATCATCTGTATAACCAGTGCATTGAAAAGCACGAATAATAGTATCGAAATACGTACACTCTAAATAAAAACAGACCCCTTAACCAACGGCTCTAGAACAAACTGCGCTTTTGGAGAAACACAAGCAGACAATGTGTTTGGTTTTGGACAAGTTCATTCAGACAGTTGCCAAGTCACACACTGCTTACCCCTTGTGTAAGCTGGTATATGGAAACATACCCCTACTCCAACAAGCCAAAATTACCAGGGGACTTTGAGGTGTGAGGCACTGCACAAACAAAAGAAGGTTAGGACATTCATGATACAATACGTTTCGTTTTTTCAAGATATGTTCTTACCACAAACTACTGACCTATAATACAAGTTGGTAGGCAGAAAACATCAGCACTTTACAGCATTCTGAAGACGTTTGTTCTATGTGCATGTTTCTACGTGTTATACTTTTTGATGGTTTAAAAGTGTTTGAACGAGGGGGTATAGCTCAGTGTTAGAGCATTTGACTGCAGATCAAGAGGTCCTGGTGCCCCCTTTCAGATGTGCCTTAAAATAGATGTTACTGAGGCAGCCTGTAAAAACAAGGAGTGTGTATGTTTAACGTTTATATTTTATGGTGGATAACAGGCGCCTGGACGAGGGGGTGTATCTCAGCCTGCCGCAGGGGAATTAGCTCAAATGGTAGAGCGCTCGCTTAGCATGCGAGAGGTAGCGGGATCGATGCCCGCATTCTCCAGCGACGTGGCTTGTTCTTTGCCTCCGATTGAGGCCGACAGGTATCTTCGCAAGCATACGTACAGGAACTGGACAAAAGGCTTTCACTTGAATAGGGCCCAGAGTGGACGAACCATGAATGTGACAGCCTTTCCAAACTTCAGAACGAGATGGTGCAATGTTTTGCAGACACAAGGAACTCGGACAGAAAGCACCCGAAACGGCAAAGAGCTATGTCATCTGAAGGCAGGGCTCGTCCAGGATTTGAACCCGGGACCTCTCGCACCCTAAGCGAGAATCATACCCCTAGACCAATGAGCCTCGGATTTCTGGCAATTCTGCAGACTCGGCCACCGGGCACATACAAGGTCATGTTTCACTGGGACAATAAGTATGTTTTCGCACCAGTTCATCAACACAGTTGCCAAACCGCAATCCGCTCAATCCTTGCGGGTATACAGAAAACTTTTTGTTATTGTAGCAACTTTCTTCTGTCGTGGGTTCCATGGTGTAATGGTGAGCACTCTGGACTTTGAATCCAGCAATCCGAGTTCAAATCTCGGTGGAACCTCTTTGTGGGTCCAGATGTTTGTCATACACTTGGTTTTAGGGGAAGGGCCGAGTCTGCAATTTGAAAGATACCTGTGGCTTCGAAGCTTTAGAGGGAAGTGCATTGAATTCAATCATCTGTATAACCAGTGCACTGAAAAGCACGAATAAAAGTATCGAAATACGTACACTCTAAATAAAAACAGACCCCTTGACCAACGGCTCTAGACCAAACTGCGCTTTTGGAGAAACACAAGCAGACAATGTGTTTGGTTTTGGACAAGTTCATTCAGACAGTTGCCAAGTCACACACTGCTTACCCCTTGTGTAAGCTGGTATATGGAAACATATCCCTACTCCAACAAGCCAAAATTACCAGGGGACTTTGAGGTGTGAGGCACTGCACAAACAAAAGAAGGTTAGGGCACTCATGATACAATACGTTTCGTTTTTTCAAGATATGTTCTTACCACAAACTGCTGACCTATAATACAAGTTGGTAGGCAGAAAACATCAGCACTTTACAGCATTCTGAAGACGTTTGTTCTATGTGCATGTTTCTACGTGTTATACTTTTTGATGGTTTAAAAGTGTTTGAACGAGGGGGTATAGCTCAGTGTTAGAGCATTTGACTGCAGATCAAGAGGTCCTGGTGCCCCCTTTCAGATGTGCCTTAAAATAGATGTTACTGAGGCAGCCTGTAAAAACAAGGAGTGTGTATGTTTAACGTTTATATTTTATGGTGGATAACAGGCGCCTGGACGAGGGGGTGTATCTTAGCCTGCCGCAGGGGAATTAGCTCAAATGGTAGAGCGCTCGCTTAGCATGCGAGAGGTAGCGGGATCGATGCCCGCATTCTCCAGCGACGTGGCTTGTTCTTTGCCTCCGATTGAGGCCGACAGGTATCTTCGCAAGCATACATACAGGACCTGGACAAAAGGCTTTCACTTGAATAGGGCCCAGAGTGGGCGAACCATGAATGTGACAGCCTTTCCAAACTTCAGAACGAGATGGTGCAATGTTTTGCAGACACAAGGAACTCGGACAGAAAGCACCCGAAACGGCAAAGAGCTATGTCATCTGAAGACAGGGCTCGTCCGGGATTTGAACCCTGGACCTCTCGCACCCTAAGCGAGAATCATACCCCTAGACCAACGAGCCTCGGATTTCTGGCAATTCTGCAGACTCGGCCACCGGGCACAGACAAGGTTATGTTTCACGTGGGACAATAGTATGTTTTCGCACCAGTTCATCACACAGTTGCCAAACCGCAATCCGCTCAATCCTTGCGGGTATACAGAAAACTTTTTCTTATTGTAGCCACTTTCTTCTGTCGTAGGTTCCATGGTGTAATGGTGAGCATTCTGGACTTTGAATCCAGCGAGTTCAAATCTCGGTGGAACCTCTTTGAGGGTCCAGATGTTTGTCATACACTTGGTTGTAGGGGAAGGGCTGAGTCAGCAATGCGAAAGATACCTGTGGCTTCGAAGCTTTAGTGGAAAGTGCATAAAATTCAATCATCTGTATAACCAGTGCATTGAAAAGCACGAATAATAGTATCGAAATACGTACACTCTAAATAAAAACAGACCCCTTGACCAACGGCTCTAGAACAAACTGCGCTTTTGGAGAAACACAAGCAGACAATGTGTTTGGTTTTGGACAAGTTCATTCAGACAGTTGCCAAGTCACACACTGCTTACCCCTTGTGTAAGCTGGTATATGGAAACATACCCCTACTCCAACAAGCCAAAATTACCAGGGGACTTTGAGGTGTGAGGCACTGCACAAACAAAAGAAGGTTAGGACATTCATGATACAATACGTTTCGTTTTTTCAAGATATGTTCTTACCACAAACTACTGACCTATAATACAAGTTGGTAGGCAGAAAACATCAGCACTTTACAGCATTCTGAAGACGTTTGTTCTATGTGCATGTTTCTACGTGTTATACTTTTTGATGGTTTAAAAGTGTTTGAACGAGGGGGTATAGCTCAGTGTTAGAGCATTTGACTGCAGATCAAGAGGTCCTGGTGCCCCCTTTCAGATGTGCCTTAAAATAGATGTTACTGAGGCAGCCTGTAAAAACAAGGAGTGTGTATGTTTAACGTTTATATTTTATGGTGGATAACAGGCGCCTGGACGAGGGGGTGTATCTCAGCCTGCCGCAGGGGAATTAGCTCAAATGGTAGAGCGCTCGCTTAGCATGCGAGAGGTAGCGGGATCGATGCCCGCATTCTCCAGCGACGTGGCTTGTTCTTTGCCTCCGATTGAGGCCGACAGGTATCTTCGCAAGCATACATACAGGACCTGGACAAAAGGCTTTCACTTGAATAGGGCCCAGAGTGGGCGAACCATGAATGTGACAGCCTTTCCAAACTTCAGAACGAGATGGTGCAATGTTTTGCAGACACAAGGAACTCGGACAGAAAGCACCCGAAACGGCAAAGAGCTATGTCATCTGAAGACAGGGCTCGTCCGGGATTTGAACCCGGGACCTCTCGCACCCTAAGCGAGAATCATACCCCTAGACCAACGAGCCTCGGATTTCTGGCAATTCTGCAGACTCGGCCACCGGGCACAGACAAGGTTATGTTTCACGTGGGACAATAAGTATGTTTTCGCACCAGTTCATCAACACAGTTGCCAAACCGCAATCCGCTCAATCCTTGCGGGTATACAGAAAACTTTTTCTTATTGTAGCCACTTTCTTCTGTCGTAGGTTCCATGGTGTAATGGTGAGCATTCTGGACTTTGAATCCAGCGTGTTCAAATCTCGGTGGAACCTCTTTGAGGGTCCATATGTTTGTCATACACTTGGTTGTAGGGGAAGGGCTGAGTCAGCAATGCGAAAGATACCTGTGGCTTCGAAGCTTTAGTGGAAAGTGCATAAAATTCAATCATCTATATAACCAGTGCACTGAAAAGCACGAATAAAAGTATCGAAATACGTACACTCTAAATAAAAACAGACCCCTTGACCAACGGCTCTAGACCAAACTGCGCTTTTGGAGAAACACAAGCAGACAATGTGTTTGGTTTTGGACAAGTTCATTCAGACAGTTGCCAAGTCACACACTGCTTACCCCTTGTGTAAGCTGGTATATGGAAACATACCCCTACTCCAACAAGCCAAAATTACCAGGGGACTTTGAGGTGTGAGGCACTGCACAAACAAAAGAAGGTTAGGGCACTCATCATACAATACGTTTCGTTTTTTCAAGATATGTTCTTACCACAAACTGCTGACCTATAATACAAGTTGGTAGGCAGAAAACATCAGCACTTTACAGCATTCTGAAGACGTTTGTTCTATGTGCATGTTTCTACGTGTTATACTTTTTGATGGTTTAAAAGTGTTTGAACGAGGGGGTATAGCTCAGTGTTAGAGCATTTGACTGCAGATCAAGAGGTCCTGGTGCCCCCTTTCAGATGTGCCTTAAAATAGATGTTACTGAGGCAGCCTGTAAAAACAAGGAGTGTGTATGTTTAACGTTTATATTTTATGGTGGATAACAGGCGCCTGGACGAGGGGGTGTATCTCAGCCTGCTGCAGGGGAATTAGCTCAAATGGTAGAGCGCTCGCTTAGCATGCGAGAAGTAGTGGGATCGATGCCCGCATTCTCCAGCGACGTGGCTTGTTCTTTACCTCCGATTGAGGCCGACAGGTATTTGATTTTGATTTTGATTTGATTCAATTTATTGTCATTACACACATACAAGTACAGTGCAACGAAATGTATTTTTAGAAGAAGATAAAGCATAACATGGGGAAGGTGGGGAGAAAAACATGTACACAATACACCAAAGACAAGACTTGCAACAGGGATAGGTAATCCAGTTCCGACAAGCAGCATCTGATTCTGCTGCCATGATGGCGCCGCATGCAGACCCACTTGTCAGGCTGGCGGGTCAAAGCGACGAAGGCATTGGATCTGGGTGTGAGTGGCCGCCCTCGAGTGCGGCCTATGTTTGTGTCTGTGTGGAAAAGTCTGTGTGTAATAGTCTATGCAGGTGTTTCAGTAGAAATTAGGGAGGGACAAGAGCGTCTCTCCGTACTGCTCTCCTCAGGGTTGAATTTCAGCAGCAGCCTTGGCCAAGGCTGATACGGGGGAGTCGAAAGAGATAAGATTGAATGTTTGGTCTTTGGGCGAGCAACCGCATTCCATTTAGACGGCTACTCTCTTTGTCCAAAATGGTCTCCAAGAGTATCAATTTTCCTTTGCAAAGTCGTGAGCTTCTCCGTGATAGAATCCATATTGCGGTTAATAGTCTCATTTCCAGAGCCGACCGCTCTTCCCACGACTTCCATCATAACGGGCAGCCTTGTGAGACTTTTGAGAGCTGTTACCGTTTTCTTAATTTCTCGATAACAAACGGCACAGCCTAATCCAATCAGCATAATACCTGTTATCATGGTTCCGAATAGGTAGACATCTTCAATGTCCTCCACGGAAAGAGGAGCCAGACACACGATCCGCCATCTCTCCCAGGCGTCCATCATGTAGCCAGCTGCAAACGTTCCGTCAGGGCAGGCAGGTTCCCCCGAACCCAAGCTTCTCGTCGAGAAGATCGTGTCAATAGCGTTTAGAGACCATTTGATCAGATCCATAATTTCAGTTGTAGAGCAGTGCAGAGAAAATCTCTCAAAAGATACGAGACGAGACACAAGGTCAGCAGGAAAGTAAAGGGGAGGACGGGAGCAAGAGAAAATGCGACTGCCTCCGTTGAGAGAGCGAAGAGAAGCGATCCTATTATTCATGCTTTTCAGTGCACTGGTTATACAGATGATTGAATTCAATGCACTTCCCTCTAAAGCTTCGAAGCCACAGGTATCTTTCAAATTGCAGACTCGGCCCTTCCCCTAAAACCAAGTGTATGACAAACATCTGGACCCACAGGTATCTTCGCAAGCATACGTACAGGACCTGGACAAAAGGCTTTCACTTGAATAGGGCCCAGAGTGGGCGAACCATGAATGTGACAGCCTTTCCAAACTTCAGAACGAGATGGTGCAATGTTTTGCAGACACAAGGAACTCGGACAGAAAGCACCCGAAACGGCAAAGAGCTATGTCATCTGAAGGCAGGGCTCGTCCAGGATTTGAACCCGGGACCTCTCGCAGCCTAAGCGAGAATCATACCCCTAGACCAACGAGCCTCGGATTTCTGGCAATTCTGCAGACTCGGCCACCGGGCACATACAAGGTCATGTTTCACTGGGACAATAAGTATGTTTTCGCACCAGTTCATCAACACAGTTGCCAAACCGCAATCCGCTCAATCCTTGCGGGTATACAGAAAACTTTTTGTTATTGTAGCAACTTTCTTCTGTCGTGGGTTCCATGGTGTAATGGTGAGCACTCTGGACTTTGAATCCAGCGATCCGAGTTCAAATCTCGGTGGAACCTCTTTGTGGGTCCAGATGTTTGTCATACACTTGGTTTTAGGGGAAGGGCCGAGTCTGCAATTTGAAAGATACCTGTGGCTTCGAAGCTTTAGAGGGAAGTGCATTGAATTCAATCATCTGTATAACCAGTGCACTGAAAAGCATGAATAATAGGATCGAAATACGTACACTCTAATTAAAAAAAGAACCCTTGACCAACGCTCTAGACCAAACTGCAATTTTGGAGAAACACAAGCAGGTCATGAGACAATGTGTTTGGTTTTGGACAAGTTCATTCAGACAGTTGCCAAGTCACACACTGCTTACCCCTTGTGTAAGCTGGTATATGGAAACATAGCCCTACTCCAACAAGCCAAAATTACCAGGGGACTTTGAGGTGTGAGGCACTGCACAAACAAAAGAAGGTTAGGGCACTCATGATACAATACGTTTCGTTTTTTCAAGATATGTTCTTACCACAAACTGCTGACTTATAATACAAGTTGGTAGACAGAAAACATCAGCACTTTACAGCATTCTGAAGACGTTTGTTCTATGTGCATGTTTCTACGTGTTATACTTTTTGATGGTTTAAAAGTGTTTGAACGCGGGGGTATTGCTCAGTGTTAGAGCATTTGACTGCAGATCAAGAGGTCCTTGGTTCAAATCCGGGTGCCCCCTTTTAGATGTGCCTTAAAATAGATGTTACTGAGGCAGCCTGTAAAAACAATCAGCAGCCGCAAGCTTTGTGACAAGGAGTGTGTATGTTTAACGTTTATATTTTATGGTGGATAACAGGCGCCTGCACGAGGGGGTGTATCTCAGCCTGCCGCAGGGGAATTAGCTCAAATGGTAGAGCGCTCGCTTAGCATGCGAGAGGTAGCTGGATCCATGCCCGCATTCTCCAGCGACGTGGCTTGTTCTTTGCCTCCGATTGAGGCCGACAGGTATCTTCGCAAGCATACATACAGGACCTGGACAAAAGGCTTTCACTTGAATAGGGCCCAGAGTGGGCGAACCATGAATGTGACAGCCTTTCCAAACTTCAGAACGAGATGGTGCAATGTTTTACAGACACAAGGAACTCGGACAGAAAGCACCCGAAACGGCAAAGAGCTATGTCATCTGAAGGCAGGGCTCGTCCGGGATTTGAACCCGGGACCTCTCGCACCCGAAGCGAGAATCATACCCCTAGACCAACGAGCCTCGGATTTCTTGCAATTCTGCAGACTCGGCCACCGGGCACAGACAAGGTCATGTTTCACGTGGGACAATAAGTATGTTTTCGCACCAGTTCATCAACACAGTTGCCAAACCGCAATCCGCTCAATCCTTGCGGGTATACAGAAAACTTTTTCTTATTGTAGCCACTTTCTTCTGTCGTAGGTTCCATGGTGTAATGGTGAGCATTCTGGACTTTGAATCCAGCGAGTTCAAATCTCGGTGGAACCTCTTTGAGGGTCCAGATGTTTGTCATACACTTGGTTGTAGGGGAAGGGCTGAGTCAGCAATGCGAAAGATACCTGTGGCTTCGAAGCTTTAGTGGGAAGTGCATAAAATTCAATCATCTGTATAACCAGTGCACTGAAAAGCACGAATAATAGTATCGAAATACGTACACTCTAAATAAAAACAGACCCCTTGACCAACGGCTCTAGACCAAACTGCGCTTTTGGAGAAACACAAGCAGACAATGTGTTTGGTTTTGGACAAGTTCATTCAGACAGTTGCCAAGTCACACACTGCTTACCCCTTGTGTAAGCTGGTATATGGAAACATACCCCTACTCCAACAAGCCAAAATTACTAGGGGACTTTGAGGTGTGAGGCACTGCACAAACAAAAGAAGGTTAGGGCACTCATGATACAATACGTTTCGTTTTTTCAAGATATGTTCTTACCACAAACTGCTGACTTATAATACAAGTTGGTAGACAGAAAACATCAGCACTTTACAGCATTCTGAAGACGTTTGTTCTATGTGTTACTGAGTGTTAAATAGATGTTACTGAGGCAGCCTGTAAAAACAATCAGCAGCTGCAAGGAGTGTGTATGTTTAACGTTTATATTTTATGGTGGATAACAGGCGCCTGGACGAGGGGGTGTATCTCAGCCTGCCGCAGGGGAATTAGCTCAAATGGTAGAGCGCTCGCTTAGCATGCGAGATGTAGAGGGATCGAAGCCTGCATTCTCCAGCGACGTGGCATGTTCTTTGCCTCCGATTGAGGCCGACAGGTATCTTCGCAAGCATACGTACAGGACCTGGACAAAAGGCTTTCACTTGAATAGGGCCCAGAGTGGGTGAACCATGAACGTGACAGCCTTTCCAAACTTCAGAACGAGATGGTGCAATGTTTTGCAGACACAAGGAACTCGGACAGAAAGCACCCGAAACGGCAAAGAGCTATGTCATCTGAACGCAGGGCTCGTCCGGGATTTGAACCCGGGACCTCTCGTACCCGAAGCAAGAATCATACCCCTAGACCAACAAGCCTCGGATTTCTGGCAATTCTGCAGACGCAGCCACCGGGCACAGACAAGGTCATGTTTCACGTGGGACAATAAGTATGTTTTCGCACTAGTTCATCAACACAGTTGCCAAACCGCAATCCGCTCAATCCTTGCGGGTATACAGAAAACTTTATCTTATTGTAGCAACTTTCTTCTGTCGTGGGTTCCATGGTGTAATGGTGAGCACTCTGGACTTTGAATCCAGCGATCCGAGTTCAAATCCCGGTGGAACCTCTTTGTGGGTCCAGATGTTTGTCATACACTTGGTTGTAGAGGAAGGGCCGAGTCTGCAATGCGAAAGATACCTGTGGCTTCGAAGCTTTAGTGGGAAGCGCATTGAATTCAATCATCTGTATAACCAGTGCACTGAAAAGCACGAATAATAGTATCGAAATACTTACACTCTAAATAAAAACAGACCCCTTGACCAACGGCTCTAGACCAAACTGCACTTTTGGAGAAACACAAGCAGACAATGTGTTTGGTTTTGGACAAGTTCATCCAGACAGTTGTCAAGTCACACACTGCTTACCCCTTGTGTAAGCTGGTACATAGAAACATACCCCTACTCAAACAAGCCAAAATTACCAGGGGACTTTGAAGTGTGAGGAACTGCACAAAAAAAGGAGGCTAGGGCACTCATGATACAATTTCGTTTTTTCAAGATATGTTCTTACCACAAACTGCTGACCTATAATACAAGTTGGTATACAGAAAACATCAGCACTTTACAGCATTCTGAAGACGTTTGTTCTATGTGCATGTTTCTACGTGTTATACTTTTTGATGGATTAAAAGGGTGCCCCCTTTCAGATGTGCCTTGAAATAGATGTTACTGAGGCAGACTGTAAAAACAATCAGCAGCCGCAAGCTTTGTGACAGGGAGTGTGAATGTTTATATTTTATGGTGGATAACAGGCGCTCGCTTAGCATGCGAGAGGTAGAGGGATCGATGCCCGCATTCTCCAGCGACGTGGCTTGTTCTTTGCCTCCGATTGAGGCCGACAGGTATCTTCGCAAGCATACGTACAGGACCTGGACAAAAGGCTTTCACTTGAATAGGGCCCAGAGTGGGCGAACCATGAATGTGACAGCCTTTCCAAACGAGATGGTGCAATTTTTTGCAGACACAAGGAACTCGAACAGAAAGCAACCGAAACTGCAAAGAGCTACGTCATCTGAAGGCAGGGCTCGTCCGGGATTTGAACCCGGGACCTCTCGCACCCTAAGCGTGAATCATACCCCTAGACCAACGAGCCTCGGATTTCTGGCAATTCTGCAGACTCGGCCACCGGGCACAGACAAGGTCATGTTTCACGTGGGACAATAAGTATGTTTTCGCACCAGTTCATCAACACAGTTGCCAAACCGCAATCCGCTCAATCCTTGCGGGTATACAGAAAACTTTTTCTTATTGTAGCCACTTTCTTCTGTAGTAGGTTCCATGGTGTAATGGTGAGCTTTCTGGACTTTGAATCCAGCGATCCGAGTTCAAATCTCGGCGGAACCTCTTTGTTGGTCCAGATGTTTGTCATACACTTGGTTGTAGGGGAAGGGCTGAGTCAGCAATGCGAAAGATACCTGTGGCTTCGAAGCTTTAGTGGGAAGTGCATAAAATTCAATCATCTGTATAACCAGTGCACTGAAAAGCACGAATAATAGTATCGAAATACGTACACTCTAAATAAAAACAGACCCCTTGACCAACGGCTCTAGACCAAACTGGGCTTTTGGAGAAACACAAGCAGACAATGTGTTTGGTCTTGGACAAGTTCATTCAGACAGTTGCCAAGTCACACACTGCTTACCCCTTGTGTAAGCTGGTACATGGAAACATACCCCTACTCCAACAAGCCAAAATTACCAGGGGACTTTGAGGTGTGAGGCACTGCACAAACAAAAGAAGGTTAGGGCACTCATGATACAATACGTTTCGTTTTTTCAAGATATGTTCTTACCACAAACTGCTGACCTATAATACAATTTGGTAGGCAGAAAACATCAGCACTTTACAGCATTCTGAAGACGTTTGTTCTATGTGCATGTTTCTACGTGTTATACTTTTTGATGGTTTAAAAGTGTTTGAACGAGGGGGTATAGCTCAGGGTTAGAGCATTTGACTGCAGATCAAGAGGTCCTGGTGCCCCCTTTCAGATGTGCCTTAAAATAGATGTTACTGAGGCAGCCTGTAAAAACAAGGAGTGTGTATGTTTAACGTTTATATTTTATGGTGGATAACAGGCGCCTGGACGAGGGGGTGTATCTCAGCCTGCCGCAGGGGAATTAGCTCAAATGGTAGAGCGCTCGCTTAGCATGCGAGAAGTAGCGGGATCGATGCCCGCATTCTCCAGCGACGTGGCTTGTTCTTTGCCTCCGATTGAGGCCGACAGGTATCTTCGCAAGCATACATACAGGACCTGGACAAAAGGCTTTCACTTGAATAGGGCCCAGAGTGGGCGAACCATGAATGTGACAGCCTTTCCAAACTTCAGAACGAGATGGTGCAATGTTTTACAGACACAAGGAACTCAGACAGAAAGCACCCGAAACGGCAAAGAGCTATGTCATCTGAAGGCAGGGCTCGTCCGGGATTTGAACCCGGGACCTCTCGCACCCGAAGCGAGAATCATACCCCTAGACCAACGAACCTCGGATTTCTGGCAATTCTGCAGACTCGGCCACCGGGCACAGACAAGGTCATGTTTCACGTGACCTTCATCAACACAGTTGCCAAACCGCAATCCGCTCAATCCTTGCAGGTATACAGAAAACTTTTTCTTATTGTAGCCACTTTCTTCTGTCGTAGGTTCCATGGTGTAATGGTGAGCATTCTGGACTTTGAATCCAGCGAGTTCAAATCTCGGTGGAACCTCTTTGTGGGTCCAGATGTTTGTCATACACTTGGTTGTAGGGGAAGGGCGGAGTCAGCAATACGAAAGATACCTGTGGGAAGTGCATAAAATTCAATCATCTGTATAACCAGTGCACTGAAAAGCATGAATAATAGGATCGAAATACGTACACTCTAATTAAAAACAGACCCCTTGACCAACGGCTCTAGACCAAACTGCGCTTTTGGAGAAACACAAGCAGACAATGTGTTTGGTTTTGGACAAGTTCATTCAGACAGTTGCCAAGTCACACACTGCTTACCCCTTGTGTAAGCTGGTATATGGAAACATACCCCTACTCCAACAAGCCAAAATTACCAGGGGACTTTGAGGTGTGAGGCACTGCACAAACAAACGAAGGTTAGGGCACTCATGATACAATACGTTTCGTTTTTTCAAGATATGTTCTTACCACAAACTGCTGACCTATAATACAAGTTGGTAGGCAGAAAACATCAGCACTCTACAGCATTCTGAAGACGTTTGTTCTATGTGCATGTTTCTACGTGTTATACTTTTTGATGGTTTAAAAGTGTTTGAACGAGGGGTATAGCTCAGTGTTAGAGCATTTGACTGCAGATCAAGAGGTCCTGGTGCCCCCTTTCAGATGTGCCTTAAAATAGATGTTACTGAGGCAGCCTGTAAAAACAATGAGTGTGTGTGTTTAACGTTTATATTTTATGGTGGATAACAGGCGCCTGGACGAGGGGCTGTATCTCGGCCTGCCGCAGGGGAATGAGCTCAAATTGGAGAGCGCTCGCTTAGCATGCGAGATCGATGCCCGCATTCTTCAGCGACGTGGCTTGTTCTTTGCCTCCGATTGAGGCCGACAGGTATCTTCGCAAGCATACGTACAGGACCTGGACAAAAGGCTTTCACTTGAATAGGGCCCAGAGTGGGCGAACCATGAATGTGACAGCCTTTCCAAACTTCAGAACGAGATGGTGCAATGTTATGCAGACACAAGGAACTCGGACAGAAAGCACCCGAAACGGCAAAGAGCTATGTCATCTGAAGGCAGGGCTCGTCCAGGATTTGAACCCGGGACCTCTCGCACCCTAAGCGAGAATCATACCCCTAGACCAACGAGCCTCGGATTTCTGGCAATTCTGCAGACTCGGCCACCGGGCACATACAAGGTCATGTTTCACGTGGGACAATAAGTATGTTTTCGCACCAGTTCATCAACACAGTTGCCAAACCGCAATCCGCTCAATCCTTGCGGGTATACAGAAAACTTTTTGTTATTGTAGCAACTTTCTTCTGTCGTGGGTTCCATGGTGTAATGGTGAGCATTCTGGACTTTGAATCCAGCGTGTTCAAATCTCGGTGGAACCTCTTTGAGGGTCCAGATGTTTGTCATACACTTGGTTGTAGGGGAAGGGCTGAGTCAGCAATGCGAAAGATACCTGTGGCTTCGAAGCTTTAGTGGAAAGTGCATAAAATTCAATCATCTGTATAACCAGTGCACTGAAAAGCACGAATAATAGTATCGAAATACGTACACTCTAAATAAAAACAGACCCCTTGACCAACGGCTCTAGACCAAACTGCGCTTTTGGAGAAACACAAGCAGACAATGTGTTTGGTTTTGGACAAGTTCATTCAGACAGTTGCCAAGTCACACACTGCTTACCCCTTGTGTAAGCTGGTATATGGAAACATACCCCTACTCCAACAAGCCAAAATTACCAGGGGACTTTGAGGTGTGAGGCACTGCACAAACAAAAGAAGGTTAGGGCACTCATCATACAATACGTTTCGTTTTTTCAAGATATGTTCTTACCACAAACTGCTGACCTATAATACAAGTTGGTAGGCAGAAAACATCAGCACTTTACAGCATTCTGAAGACGTTTGTTCTATGTGCATGTTTCTACCTGTTATACTTTTTGATGGTTTAAAAGTGTTTGAACGAGGGGATATAGCTCAGTGTTAGAGCATTTGACTGCAGATCAAGAGGTCCTGGTGCCCCCTTTCAGATGTGCCTTAAAATAGATGTTACTGAGGCAGCCTGTAAAAACAAGGAGTGTGTATGTTTAACGTTTATATTTTATGGTGGATAACAGGCGCCTGGACGAGGGGGTGTATCTCAGCCTGCCGCAGGGGAATTAGCTCAAATGGTAGAGCGCTCGCTTAGCATGCGAGAAGTAGCGGGATCGATGCCCGCATTCTCCAGCGACGTGGCTTGTTCTTTACCTCCGATTGAGGCCGACAGGTATCTTCGCAAGCATACATACAGGACCTGGACAAAAGGCTTTCACTTGAATAGGGCCCAGAGTGGGCGAACCATGAATGTGACAGCCTTTCCAAACTTCAGAACGAGATGGTGCAATGTTCAGACACAAGGAACTCGGACAGAAAGCACCCGAAACGGCAAAGAGCTATGTCATCTGAAGGCAGGGCTCGTCCGGGATTTGAACCCGGGACCTCTCGCACCCTAAGCGAGAATCATACCCCTAGACCAACGAGCCTCGGATTTCTGGCAATTCTGCAGACTCGGCCACCGGGCACAGACAAGGTCATGTTTCACGTGGGACAATAAGTATGTTTTCGCACCAGTTCATCAACACAGTTGCCAAACCGCAATCCGCTCAATCCTTGGGGTATACAGAAAACTTTTTGTTATTGTAGCAACTTTCTTCTGTCGTGGGTTCCATGGTGTAATGGTGAGCACTCTGGACTTTGAATCCAGCGATCCGAGTTCAAATCTCGGTGGAACCTCTTTGTGGGTCCAGATGTTTGTCATACACTTGGTTGTAGGGGAAGGGCCGAGTCTGCAATGCGAAAGACACCTGTGGCTTCGAAGCTTTAGTGGGAAGTGCATTGAATTCAATCATCTGTATAACCAGTGCACTGAAAAGCATGAATAATAGGATCGAAATACGTACACTCTAATTAAAAACAGAACCCTTGACCAACGCTCTAGACCAAACTGCAATTTTGGAGAAACACAAGCAGGTCATGAGACAATGTGTTTGGTTTTGGACAAGTTCATTCAGACAGTTGCCAAGTCACACACTGCTTACCCCTTGTGTAAGCTGGTATATGGAAACATAGCCCTACTCCAACAAGCCAAAATTACCAGGGGACTTTGAGATGTGAGGGACTGCACAAACAAAAGAAGGTTAGGGCACTCATGATACAATACGTTTCGTTTTTTCAAGATATGTTCTTACCACAAACTGCTGACTTATAATACAAGTTGGTAGACAGAAAACATCAGCACTTTACAGCATTCTGAAGACGTTTGTTCTATGTGCATGTTTCTACGTGTTATACTTTTTGATGGTTTAAAAGTGTTTGAACGCGGGGGTATTGCTCAGTGTTAGAGCATTTGACTGCAGATCAAGAGGTCCTTGGTTCAAATCCGGGTGCCCCCTTTTAGATGTGCCTTAAAATAGATGTTACTGAGGCAGCCTGTAAAAACAATCAGCAGCCGCAAGCTTTGTGACAAGGAGTGTGTATGTTTAACGTTTATATTTTATGGTGGATAACAGGCGCCTGCACGAGGGGGTGTATCTCAGCCTGCCGCAGGGGAATTAGCTCAAATGGTAGAGCGCTCGCTTAGCATGCGAGAGGTAGCTGGATCCATGCCCGCATTCTCCAGCGACGTGGCTTGTTCTTTGCCTCCGATTGAGGCCGACAGGTATCTTCGCAAGCATACATACAGGACCTGGACAAAAGGCTTTCACTTGAATAGGGCCCAGAGTGGGCGAACCATGAATGTGACAGCCTTTCCAAACTTCAGAACGAGATGGTGAAATGTTTTGCAGACACAAGGAACTCGGACAGAAAGCACCCGAAACGGCAAAGAGCTATGTCATCTGAAGGCAGGGCTCGTCCGGGATTTGAACAAGGGACCTCTCGCACCCTAAGCGAGAATAATACCCCTAGACCAACGAGCCTCGGATTTCTGGCAATTCTGCAGACTCGGCCACCGGGCACAGACAAGGTTATGTTTCACGTGGGACAATAAGTATGTTTTCGCACCAGTTCATCAACACAGTTGCCAAACCGCAATCCGCTCAATTCTTGCGGGTATACAGAAAACTTTTTCTTATTGTAGCCACTTTCTTCTGTCGTAGGTTCCATGGTGTAATGGTGAGCATTCTGGACTTTGAATCCAGCGAGTTCAAATCTCGGTGGAACCTCTTTGAGGGTCCAGATGTTTGTCATACACTTGGTTGTAGGGGAAGGGCTGAGTCAGCAATGCGAAAGATACCTGTGGCTTCGAAGCTTTAGTGGAAAGTGCATAAAATTCAATCATCTGTATAACCAGTGCACTGAAAAGCACGAATAATAGTATCGAAATACGTACACTCTAAATAAAAACAGACCCCTTGACCAACGGCTCTAGAACAAACTGCGCTTTTGGAGAAACACAAGCAGACAATGTGTTTGGTTTTGGACAAGTTCATTCAGACAGTTGCCAAGTCACACACTGCTTACCCCTTGTGTAAGCTGGTATATGGAAACATAGCCCTACTCCAACAAGCCAAAATTACCAGGGGACTTTGAGGTGTGAGGCACTGCACAAACAAAAGAAGGTTAGGACATTCATGATACAATACGTTTCGTTTTTTCAAGATATGTTCTTACCACAAACTACTGACCTATAATACAAGTTGGTAGGCCGAAAACATCAGCACTTTACAGCATTCTGAAGACGTTTGTTCTATGTGCATGTTTCTACGTGTTATACTTTTTGATGGTTTAACTCGGACAGAAAGCACCCGAAACGGCAAAGAGCTATGTCATCTGAAGGCAGGGCTCGTCCGGGATTTGAACCCGGGACCTCTCGCACCCTAAGCGAGAATCATACCCCTAGACCAACGAGCCTCAGATTTCTGGCAATTTTGCAGACTCGGCCACCCCGCACAGACAAGGTCATGTTTCACGTGGGACAATAAGTATGTTTTCGCACCAGTTCATCAACACAGTTGCCAACCGCAATCCGCTCAATCCTTGCGGGTATACAGAAAACGTTTTCTTATTGTAGCCACTTTCTTCTGTCGTGGGTTCCATGGTGTAATGGTGAGCATTCTGGACTTTGAATCCAGCGATCCGAGTTCAAATCTCGGTGGAACCTCTTTGTGGGTCCAGATGTTTGTCATACACTTGGTTGTAGGAGAAGGGCGGAGTCAGCAATGCGAAAGATACCTGTGGCTTCGAAGCTTTAGTGGGAAGTGCATAAAATTCAATCATCTGTATAACCAGTGCACTGAAAAGCATGAATAATAGGATCGAAATACTTACACTCTAATTAAAAAAAGAGCTCTAGACCAAACTGCAGTTTTGGAGAAACACAAACAGGTCATGAGATAATTTGTTTGGTTTTGGACAAGTTCATTCAGACAGTTGCCAAGTCACACACTGCTACGTTTGTTCTATGTGCATGTTTCTACGTGTTATACTTTTTGATGGTTTAAAAGTGTTTGAACGAGGGGGTATAGCTCAGTGTTAGAGCATTTGACTGCAGATCAAGAGGTCCTCGGTTCAAATCCGGGTGCCCCCTTTCAGATGTGCCTTAAAATAGATGTTACTGAGGCAGCCTGTAAAAAAATCAGCAGCCGCAAGGTTTGTGACATGGAGTTTTTATGTTTATATTTTATGGTGGATAGCAGGCGCCTGGGGCCCGTTCTTCGTACGTCGCTAACTCGGTTAGCTGGATTTGATTGTTGATGATTTGGCATGATCTTGGATTGTTCGGTTCTTGGACGCTCATCCTGGACTTGCTGTCACAGCAACAGGTCCGTAAGCTTGAACCTGCTCGGGAGCAGGCTAACTTCATGTAAACAGGATTAGATTGCGGCTTTATAAGCGGAGGAGATAGGTAAGTCTGTCGCATCCATGTCTTGTCCATTTATACGACAGCAACAAGGTGCAAGAATAATTCGCAGAGCTTTTCAAATGAATCGCGTATTGCGTGATAGACAGGATCCTTTAGCGCAGCGCGATAGTGTCATTGTTGAGAGATACCGTTTTTCTCCTGAGGTTGTTATTTACATAATTCATTTGTTGGAACCAAACATTACGTGTTCAACACGGAGGAGTCGGCTTTAACAACAGCACACACTGTGTGCATTGGCCTGAGATTCTTTGCGAGTGGCACTTTCCTTTACACTATGGGAGATGCAGAGAACTTTGTGAAAAATGCTGTCTGTCGTGCCATTCGCAAAGTTTACCTGGCGCTCAAGCAGTTTTTAGGGGTTTTTGTGGTATTTCCAAGCCACTTAAGACCCCAACTTGTAAAGCAGGATTTTTTTGCTATTGCAGGTACATTTATAATTGATAATGACATGCAATCATGACCATATAGGTATGACTAACAGTATGTGTCCTTCAGGCTTCCCTAACGTTATTGGTGCCATAGACTGCACACACGTCCCCATCAAGACCCCACCAGGCCCCAATGAGGGGGATTTTGTGAACCGAAAGGGGGTTAACAGTGTAAATGTGCAGGTAAATTACTTTTACAATTTATAATATTCCTGATAAGTGAAAAAATTGGAATGAAATCAGAAAGTATGCAGTTGACTAAATAAAATCTCTTAGATGGTGTGTGACTGACTCTATGTTCCATATCACCAATGTGGAAGCAAAATGGCCAGGATCAGTGCATGACTCAAGAACTTTCATACAGTCACATTTATGCACATTATTTGAACGTGGTAAGGGAACATACATTTCAAGCTCACAGTATTATACACAGTATTATGCTGAGTCTAACAGAACTGGCATTTTTCCATTATACAGGGGATTTTGACGGGATTTGCTTGGAGACAGGGGCTATGCCTGCAGGCAGTATTTTATGACGCCCTTCCCTGAGCCAAACCCCGGACCACAAACCTGTTACATTGCAGCTCTAGCCAGGACAAGGGCACGCATTGAAATGACCTTTGGGCAACTAAAGGGAGAGTTGCACCTGACAGGGCCTGTGACATAATTGTTGCATGTGCCATATTGCATAACATTGCCACTATCAGAAAGGAGAGGACCCCTGTGGTGGGGGTGCAGCCTGATGATGACCTCCAGCCAGTGCACTTGGACCAACCTAGTGGCAGAGCTGCAAGGGACAGAATTGTGGAACACCATTTTTGTCAAGTCAAGTCAAGTCAGCTTTATTTATATAGCGCTTTTTACAATTTTCATTGTTACAAAGCAGCTGTACAAGAAAACATTGACTATAAGTAAAACATAAAAGGTTATGGAAGTCAAAACACAGGTCAAATATCAGACACACAATAAATTCCTATATGCAGTGTTAATTAAATAAGACTATCAAATTCTAGCAGCCCCTCCGGCCAGGCAAACAGTGCAAAACAGTATGCAAACGGTGGCGAGGAACTCAAAACTCCATTGGAGGAGAAAAAAAACATCAGAGGGAGACCAGGCCTAACCAGGGGATTCCAGTTCCCCTCTGGCAAAAACTGCAGCCTCTGCACAAGCTCGACAGTGCTTGCACAACAAGGCAAAATAAAAAACAAAGTTAGATTTAAAATTATCATTAATAATCTAATAGCGACTGAAGTTTTGTAGAGTCGCCACGTCCTTCGTCCAGCATTTGTCAGGTCTGGGAATGGATTGCGCCCTGCCCGCTCCGGTAACCTTGGAACAATGAAACAAGACTGGCTGAGAGTAGAGTACTGTTCTGCACTCTTTGATGCAACAAATGCATCAGTTGTTATTGGAAGTGTCCCTGGTTCCGGTTGATCTAACTAGTGCAGCCTAGATCTTTGAAATATATATATTATGATAGTCTAGTGTATGCAAGAGTAAAAAGATGCGTCTTTGGTCTAGATTTAAACTGACAGAGTGTGTCTGCCTCCCGGACAGTGCAGGGAAGACTGTTCCAAAGTTTAGGCGCTAGATAGGAAAATGATCTGCCGCCTGCACTTGATTTTGAAATTCTAGGTATTACCAACTGACCTGACACCTGAGAGCGTAGAGCACGTGATGGGCTATAATACGTTAGAAGTTCTCTCAAGTAGTGAGGAGCTAAACTATGCAAGGCTTTATAGGTAATAAGCAAGATTTTAAAGTTAATGCGATGCTGTACAGGTAACCAGTGCAAGGTTGACAGAACCGGGCTAATATGCTCATACTTTTTTGTACGCGTAAGAACTCGAGCTGCCGCATTTTGGACCAGTTGGAGTTTTTGTAATAGGCCTGCAGGGCAACCACCTAAAAGTGCATTACAATAATCTAGTCTTGATGTCATAAAGGCATGTATAAGCTTCTCTGCATCTGATGGTGACAGCATATGACGTAGTTTATATATATTTTTAAGATGGAAAAACGCAATTTTACAGGTGTTGGCGACCTGGTTCTCAAATGACAGAGTACTATTGAATATAAAGCCAAGATTCTTAGCTAAAGATGAGGGTTTTATGGAACATCCATCAATAGTTAAGCAGTATTCTTGGTTGTTACGTAGGGCGGTTTTCGGTCCGATAAGTAACACTTCAGTTTTGTCCGAGTTCAGTAATAAAAAATTGCTACTCATCCACTTTTTTATATCGACTATGCATTCCACTATTCGATGGAATTGCTGTGTTTCATGAGGCTTCGAGGAAATATAAAGTTGCGTATCATCAGCATAACAGTGAAAGCTTACTCCGTGTCGCTTTATTATATCTCCTAGAGGTAGCATGTATAATGCGAAGAGCATAGGCCCTAAGACTGAGCCCTGTGGTACACCGTACTGGACTTTCGATTTGCGTGATATCTCATTGTTTATTGCTACATATTGAAAACGGTCGCATAAATAAGATCTAAGCCATTTCAAAGCTATTTCCTTAATACCGACATCATTTTCGAGTCTATGTGGGAGCATGCTGTGGTCAATGGTGTCGAATGCAGCACTAAGATCTAGCATCTAGCATTTTTGAATATAATAAAAGACAAGACAAATATACTTAGTTCCTTGAGTTTTATTGAAAATATTCTTTATAAAGAAAAGCCAGCAAGTCATCTTTTGCCTGCAATAAGAGATAGGTATCTTAAGTCAGAAATACTACGATGTGCGATAGTGTATTAGCACTTGCTCTGAAGGTTCTTTTGAAGCATCTCTATCTCCAGTGCCATTTTTCTCTTTTTCAAGATGTCGAGTTCTATTTCTCCTCTTAATTTCTCTTTTTTCAACTCAAAATACTAAATTTTCTGTTTAAGATGCCGTTTATATAGGGTACGGATGTCACCCTGTGTATTTTCGTGAAAAAAAAGGGTCAAAACATGCCTCATGCAACAAAACACTGCCCACCTCTGTATTAGTTCTTTGTGCAGACTGTTCTGTAGGCCTTTCTCTAGGTGTGGACTCCTGCAACTCATGTTGTAGACAGAAAGAATAGGTACACAAGTATATACAAATTAGGGTCAAGTTATTTATGCACTTGCATGTTCTTCCTCCAAAGGACAGTCATCTGAGAGGGTTTCTTCACCGTCCTGTGCAATGGAAATAAATGGGTATTACAAAGTGTTGGACTCTTCCCTTTTGATGTAAAAAAACACAACTTACTGCATATGCTTTAGCCACCACTTGTCACTTGGGAAATAATGTCATTACAATTAACTACACTGTTAAAAAAAGAATGTGATCAATTACCCGTGGCAACATATTTTAAATGAACTAAAAGTTTAGAAGTTTTCACTTGCACAAACATTTGAAATGACTGTACCAACCATTTGGATTATACTTCATTTAATGCAGCAACAAACCATTTTATAGTATACAAGAGAATTGAAAGCTCATTTAGCCTAACAGTAATGAAAGTGTTGCTGCTACTGGTCCCTGGCTTTCGGTCTAAGGAAGAGCTGCTCCCAGGGATGCCCTCCACAATGAGTCGGTTTGAATTCAACCCAAGGGCCAGCTCTTCTGCTGGGGTATATTGTGTGGGTGCAGGACCACCACCTGTAATCTTTCAGCCTTTTTCTTGGTGGCTGTCAAAAATAGACACATCATTTAACAGTGGCTTTAAAAATAAGGACTGTATAAATAGTAATGGCTACCATTTTGTAGAATATTCTTGTACTTCACATTTACTTGTTCCCATGTTCTAGTGGGTCCCGTGGTGGCTCTGACATAAGTAAATATGAAATAAATAAAAAATACATACTGTAGAAAGTGATAGAAACATCTAACATGGACACCACTTACGCATTTAATTTGTTGGGCATAACCTTCCATTAAAAGCTCTTGTTCTGCTTGGGAGAAAAACTGGGCGTGTTCTTTAGCCATACTGAACAGCCAATCACAGCGTTGCTGATCATTGTTTCTACTATCGATAGATATCGCCTTTTAAACCAGTGCAAGAACGCGCAATGATCTCAGATAACTCAATCCAGCGATACTAATCATAAGCGGCAGGTGTGTTTGAAGAACCCAATTAACCGGATCATGATTACCATGATGATATTATCTTGGATGTGTCTTTTGATCTCGGATGTAATAAGCGACGTACGAAGAACGGACCCCTGGACGACAGGGTTTATCTCAGCCTGCCGCAGGGGAATTAGCTCAAATGGAGCGCTCGCTTAGCATGCGAGAGGTAGCGGGATCGATGCCCGCATTCTCCAGCAACGTGACTTTTTCTTTACCTCCAATTGAGGCCGACAGGTATCTTCGCAAGCATACGTACAGGAACTGGACAAAAGGCTTTCAATTGAATAGGGCCCAGAGTGGGTGATCCATGAATATGACAGCCTTTCCAAACTTCAGAACGAGATGGTGCAATGTTTTGCAGACACAAGGAACTCGGACAGAAAGCACCCGAAACGGCAAAGAGCTATGTCATCTGAAGGCAGGGCTCGTCCGGGATTTGAACCCGGGACCTCTCGCACCCTAAGCGAGAATCATACCCCTAGACCAACGAGCCTCGGATTTCTGGCAATTCTGCAGACTCGGCCACCCGGCACAGACAAGGTCATGTTTCACGTGGGACAATAAGTATGTTTTCGCACCAGTTCATCAACACAGTTGCCAAACCGCAATCCGCTCAATCCTTGCGGGTATACAGAAAACTTTTTCTTATTGTAGCCACTTTCTTCTGTCGTGGGTTCCATGGTGTAATGGTGAGCATTCTGGACTCTGAATCCAGCGATCCGAGTTCAAATCTCGGTGGAACCTCTTTGTGGGTCCAGATGTTTGTCATACACTTGGTGGGAAGAGCCAAGTCTGCAATGCGAAAGATACCTGTGGCTTCGAAGCTTTAGTGGGAAGCGCATTGAATTCAATCATCTGTATAACCAGTGCACTGAAAAGCACGAATAATAGTATCGAAATACGTACACTCTAATTAAAAACAGACCCCTTGACCAACGCTCTAGACCAAACTGCAGTTTTGGAGAAACACAAGCAGGTCATGAGACAATTTGTTTGGTTTTGGACAAGTTCATTCAGACAGTTGCCAAGTCACACACTGCTTACCCGTTGTGTAAGCTGGTATATGGAAACATACCCCTAAAATACAAGTTGGTAGGCAGAAAACATCAGCACTTTACAGCATTCTGAAGACGTTTGTTCTATGTGCATGTTTCTACGTGTTATACTTTTTGATGGTTTAAAAGTGTTTGAAAGAGGGGGTATAACTCAGTGTTAGAGCATTTGACTGCAGATCAAGAGGTCCTGGTGCCCCCTTTCAGATGTGCATTAAAATAGATGTTACTGAGGCAGCCTGTAATAACAAGGAGTGCGTATGTTTAACGTTTATATTTTATGGTGGATAACAGGCGCCTGGACGAGGGGGTGCATCTCAGCCTGCCGCAGGGGAATTAGCTCAAATGGTAGAGCGCTGGTCCCTGGCATCGATGCCCGCATTCTCCAGCGACGTGGCTTATTCTTTGCCTCTGATTGAGGCCGACAGGTATCTTCGCAAGCATACATACAGGACCTGGACAAAAGGCTTTCACTTGAATAGGGCCCAGAGTGGGCGAACCATGAATGTGACAGCCTTTCCAAACTTCAGAACGAGATGGTGCAATGTTTTGCAGACACAAGGAACTCGGACAGAAAGCATCCGAAACGGCAAAGAGCTATGTCATCTGAAGGCAGGGCTCGTCCGGGATTTGAACCTGGGACCTCTCGCACTCTAAGCGAGAATCATACCCCTAGACCAACGAGCCTCGGATTTCTGGCAATTCTGCAGACTTGGCCACCCGGCACAGACAAGGTCATGTTTCACGTGGGACAATAAGTATGTTTTCGCACCAGTTCATCAACACAGTTGCCAAACCGCAATCCGCTCAATCCTTGCGGGTATACAGAAAACTTTTTCTTATTGTAGCCACTTTCTTCTGTCGTGGGTTCCATGGTGTAATGGTGAGCATTCTGGACTTTGAATCCAGCGATCCGAGTTCAAATCTCGGTGGAACCTCTTTGTGGGTCCAGATGTTTGTCATACACTTGGTTGTAGGGGAAGGGCCAAGTCAGCAATGCGAAAGATACCTGTGGCTTCAAAGCTTTAGTGGGAAGTGCATAAAATTCAATCATCTGTATAACCAGTGCACTGAAAAGCACGAATAATAGGATCGAAATACGTACACTCTAATTAAAAACAGACCCCTTGACCAACGGCTCTAGACCAAACTGCGCTTTTGGAGAAACACAAGCAGGTCATGAGACAATTTTTTTGGTTTTGGACAAGTTCATTCAGACAGTTGCCAAGTCACACACTGCTTACCCGTTGTGTAAGCTGGTATATGGAAACATACCCCTACTCCAACAAGCCAAAATTACCAAGGGACTTTGAGGTGTGAGGCACTGCACAAACAAAAGAAGGTTAGGGCACTCATGATACAATACGTTTCGTTTTTTCAAGATATGTTCTTACCACAAACTGCTGACCTATAATACAAGTTGGTAGGCAGAAAACATCAGCACTTTACAGCATTCTGAAGACGTTTGTTCTATGTGCATGTTTCTACGTGTTATACTTTTTGATGGTTTAAAAGTGTTTGAACGAGGGGGTATAGCTCAGTGTTAGAGCATTTGACTGCAGATCAAGAGGTCCTGGTGCCCCCTTTCAGATGTGCCTTAAAATAGATGTTACTGAGGCAGCCTGTAAAAACAAGGAGTGTGTATGTTTAACGTTTATATTTTATGGTGGATAACAGGCGCCTGGACGAGGGGGTGTATCTCAGCCTGTCGCAGGGGAATTAGCTCAAATGGTAGAGTGCTCGCTTAGCATGCGAGAGGTAGCGGGATCGATGCCCGCATTCTCCAGCGACGTGGCTTGTTCTTTGCCTCCGATTGAGGCCGACAGGTATCTTCGCAAGCATACATACAGGACCTGCACAAAAGGCTTTCACTTGAATAGTGAGCATTCTGGACTTTGAATCCAGCCATCCGAGTTCAAATCTCGGTGGAACCTCTTTGTGGGTCCAGATGTTTGTCATACACTTGGTTGTAGGGGAAGGGCGGAGTCAGCAATGCGAAAGATACCTGTGGCTTCGAAGCTTTAGTGGGAAGTGCATAAAATTCAATCATCTGTATAACCAGTGCACTGAAAAGCATGAATAATAGGATCGAAATACGTACACTCTAATTAAAAACAGAGCTCTAGACCAAACTGCAGTTTTGGAGAAACACAAGCAGGTCATGAGACAATTTGTTTGGTTTTGGACAAGTTCATTCAGACAGTTGCCAAGTCACACACTGCTTACCCCTTGTGTAAGCTGGTATATGGAAACATAGCCCTACTCCAACAAGCCAAAATTACCAGGGGACTTTGAGGTGTGAGGCACTGCACAAACAAAAGAAGGTTAGGGCACTCATGATACAATACGTTTCGTTTTTTCCAGAGATGTTCTTACCACAAACTGCTGACTTATAATACAAGTTGGTAGACAGAAAACATCAGCACTTTACAGCATTCTGAAGACGTTTGTTCTATGTGTTACTGAGTGTTAAATAGATGTTACTGAGGCAGCCTGTAAAAACAATCAGCAGCTGCAAGGAGTGTGTATGTTTAACGTTTATATTTTATGGTGGATAACAGGCGCCTGGACGAGGGGGTGTATCTCAGCCTGCCGCAGGGGAACTAGCTCAAATGGTAGAGCGCTCGCTTAGCATGCGAGATGTAGAGGGATCGATGCCTGCATTCTCCAGCGACGTGGCATGTTCTTTGCCTCCGATTGAGGCCGACAGGTATCTTCGCAAGCATACGTACAGGACCTGGACAAAAGGCTTTCACTTGAATAGGGCCCAGAGTGGGTGAACCATGAACGTGACAGCCTTTCCAAACTTCAGAACGAGATGGTGCAATGTTTTTAAGACACAAGGAACTCGGACAGAAAGCTCCCGAAACGGCAAAGAGCTATGTCATCTGAACGCAGGGCTCATCCGGGATTTGAACCCGGGACCTCTCGCACCCGAAGCGAGAATCATACCCCTAGACCAACGAGCCTTGGATTTCTGGCAATTCTGCAGACGCAGCCACCGGGCACAGACAAGGTCATGTTTCACGTGGGACAATAAGTATGTTTTCGCACCAGTTCATCAACACAGTTGCCAAACCGCAATCCGCTCAATCCTTGCGCGTATACAGAAAACTTTTTCTTATTGTAGCAACTTTCTTCTGTCGTGGGTTCCATGGTGTAATGGTGAGCACTCTGGACTTTGAATCCAGCGATCCGAGTTCAAATCTCGGTGGAACCTCTTTGTGGGTCCAGATGTTTGTCATACACTTGGTTGTAGGGGAAGGGCCGAGTCTGCAATGCGAAAGATACCTGTGGCTTCGAAGCTTTAGTGGGAAGCGCATTGAATTCAATCATCTGTATAACCAGTGCACTGAAAAGCACGAATAATAGTATCGAAATACGTACACTCTAAATAAAAACAGACCCCTTGACCAACGGCTCTAGACCAAACTGCACTTTTGGAGAAACACAAGCAGACAATGTGTTTGGTTTTGGACAAGTTCATCCAGACAGTTGTCAAGTCACACACTGCTTACCCCTTGTGTAAGCTGGTACATAGAAACATACCCCTACTCAAACAAGCCAAAATTACCAGGGGACTTTGAAGTGTGAGGAACTGCACAAAAAAAGGAGGCTAGGGCACTCATGATACAATTTCGTTTTTTCAAGATATGTTCTTACCACAAACTGCTGACCTATAATACAAGTTGGTAGACAGAAAACATCAGCACTTTACAGCATTCTGAAGACGTTTGTTCTATGTGCATGTTTCTACGTGTTATACTTTTTGATGGATTAAAAGTGTTTGAACGAGGGGGTATAGCTCAGTGTTAGAGCATTTGACTGCAGATCAAGAGGTCCTCGGTTCAAATCCGGGTGCCCCCTTTCAGATGTGCCTTGAAATAGATGTTACTGAGGCAGACTGTAAAAACAATCAGCAGCCGCAAGCTTTGTGACAGGGAGTGTGAATGTTTATATTTTATGGTGGATAACAGGCGCTCGCTTAGCATGCGAGAGGTAGAGGGATCGATGCCCGCATTCTCCAGCGACGTGGCTTGTTCTTTGCCTCCGAACCGCAATCCGCTCAATCCTTGCGGGTATACAGAAAACTTTTTCTTATTGTAGCCACTTTCTTCTGTAGTAGGTTCCATGGTGTAATGGTGAGCATTCTGGACTTTGAATCCAGCGATCCTAGTTCAAATCTCGGCGGAACCTCTTTGTGGGTCCAGATGTTTGTCATACAGGGAACTACATCACTGTTTGAACTCAGTTCCTCTGAACCCTGAATTTTATGTGTTTTATTTTATCTTACAAACTTAAATTCTTTAAATATCCACTCAAGAAACACTATATTTTCTAAGATACCTAATGAAAAACAGTGGATGGTATTCATACTTTGAGATTTTGTTGGATACTATCTTGGCCTACTTGATCAGCTGAAGCCTGAGGATTTCCTAGTAGAGAATCTCAGCACACCATGCCACCCAAGAAGGACCAAAGCAGCAACCAAAGTAATGGAGAAGAGTTGGTGTCGCTTTCACAAATAAAGGATCTAATGAGTCAACAAAGGGATCTGTTCATGCAACTTCTACAGCAGCAAGAAAGTAACTTTAAGACTGTTGTGGAATTAATTGTGAACAATGTGAACACTCGGATTGACAAATTGATCAAGGAGACACAGGAGCTGAGAAGCAGCTTGCAATTCTCCCAGAAGGACATTGATGATCTAATGAAGAAAAATGATAAAACTGAGTCAGAAAGGACAATTGTTTTTGCTGAAACCAAAATAATACAGGCGCAATTGGTAGAGATGACTGAGAAAGCAGATTACTTGGAGGGTCAAACAAGAAGGAATAACCTTGTTGTGGATGGTATTCCTGAGGCCCAGAATGAAAGCTGGAAGGAGACTGAGGACAAAGTCAGGTATGTGATAAATGAGAAACTTCACCTGGACAGTAGCCAGATGGTGATTGAACGTGCACATAGGACTGGCAATCCATCCGGATATGCTGGAAAGAGACCTAGGCCTATCATGGTCAAATTCCTCAGATATAAAGATAAAATGGCTGTTTTGGGAAAGACTAAGGATCTTAAAGGCACCAACATCTATGTGAATGAGGACTACACTGAAGCCGTCAGGCAAAAGCGTAAGGCACTCATTCCATCCATGAAAGCTGCCAGAGAACGAGGTGACATAGCCTACATCCGACATGACAAGCTTATTGTCCATCCCCCTGCCCAAAAGCATAAGGATAGGGAAAGCACCAACAGCCAGGAGTTGGAGCCAAGAGCTGGAGCGAGAGACTAGTTCTCTGGTTTCCTTAACTTGAGCTCATATAGACTGAACTGATTTTAAAGAAAAAAAAAATATATATATAATTATGGATAGTAGGCCTATTGATGATAAACATCTCCTTTCTGTTTCAAAGGGTCTTGTTATGGCCCATTTGAATGTTTGCAGCATCAGAAATAAGGTATTTGAACTTAATAACCTAATTACAAAAAACACCATTAATATCTTGGCAGTATCAGAGACTCATCTAGATGCTACTGTTCTTGATACTGAGGTTTCCATTGATGGCTATAATATTTTTAGAAGGGACAGGAATAAATATGGGGGTGGCATAGCATTATATATCAGAGATAACTTTCCGGCAACACTATGCTCTGAGTTTATCTCAGATGGTTTAGAAATGTTATGGGTTAAAGTGCATCTTCCTCACCTAAAGCCGGTGTTAATCGGTTGCTGCTATAGACCTCCTGGGGCTGATGAGCAATACCTGAATGATTTATGTGTGTTAATTGACAGAGTTACAGATGTGAATAATGATATTTTTTTACTTGGGGATATGAACATTGACTGGTTTGCGAAACAATGTCCAATGAAACAAAAGATAGTTTCATTGATTGCTGCTTGTAATCTTTCTCAGATGATCTCTCAACCAACCAGAGTCTTTACTAATAGTGCTGGACATACTTCTGCCACTTGCATAGATCATATTTATACAAATGTTCCAGAATCCTGCATTAAACCAGTTTCTCGATCTGTGGGTTTTAGTGACCATAATATCATAACAATTACCAGAAAAACAAAAATTCCAAAATGTAGAGTCAATATAGTTCATAAAAGGATGTTTAAGAAATTTATTCCGGAGAGTTTTTTGGCAGATGTTGGTGGTATCGATTGGACTGATGTGTATGCTGCTGAGGAGCCTGAGGCTGCCTTAAATATATTTATGGAAAGATTTATGAAGATTGTTGATAGGCATGCCCCTATGAGAAAGTGTATTGTAAAAGGGAGAACAGCCCCATGGCTGAATGAAAGTATAATGAGCCTCATGAAGGAAAGAGACAAAGTCAAATCTATATTAGTAAAGACTGGATTGGTGGAGGACAGATTCATGTACTGTCAACTGAGAAACCAGGTTACTAAACTGAATAGATCGATGAAAAAAGAATATTATATGAAGAGAATAAATGCTGTAAAGCAAGATGGTAAAGAGCTCTGGAAAACCCTTAATGAAATAATGGGGAGGCAAACATCTGGAGGAGCTTCCTTTGTGGAGTCAGAAGGCAAGTTTTTGACCAAACCATCTGATATAGCGAATTATTTTAATGATTTTTATATAAATAGGGTCCATGCACTAAGGCAGAATATGGACAATACTGATTCGAATTGCCTGAAGCTCATAAAAAATCATGTGATGTTAGATAAGAGTTGCACTTTCCAGTTTAATAGTGTAGAGGAGCCGGAAGTTAGAAAGTTGTTGAAGTCTCTGCCCGACCACAGCTCAGTAGGTACTGACCTGATGGACAGTAAAGTACTTAGCCTGGCAGCTGACTATGTTTGCGGTCCATTATGTCAAATATTAAATGCATGCTTAATGAAAGGTGTTTTTCCCACTATTTGGAAAGAAGGTAAAATTGTTCCCATACCTAAAGATGGCAGGCTAGCACTTACTGGGAAGAACAGTAGACCTATTACTATTCTCCCAGTTCTTAGTAAGCTGATGGAGAGAATAGTTCACTCACAAGTAAAGGAATACTTTGAATGTAATGGTTTGAACACAGATTTCCAACATGCTTATAGACATAACCATTCAACTTGTTCTGCCCTTACAGTAATGACAGATGACTGGCTCAAGGAAATGGATAATTTAAAAATGACTGGTGCTGTATTACTTGATTTTAGTGCGGCATTTGATGTCATAGATCACAATCTACTCATTAGTAAACTAGAATGCTATGGATTTAGTCCAACTGCCATTCATTTTATGAAGAGTTATCTCACATGTAGGACGCAAAGGGTTTATTACACTGGCAGCTGGTCTCACTCTAAGGTCTTGGACTGTGGGGTCCCGCAAGGGAGCTGCCTGGGACCTCTTTTATATGCCATCTTCACTAATGATTTACCATCTGTTTTATGTAAAGCAACTGTACAAATGTATGCTGATGATTCCACATTGTATTATGCTGCAAAAACTGTCAGTGAACTGGATTATGTTTTATCAGCTGAGTTAAAAATGGTTTCTGATTGGATAAAACGAAATAAGTTGGTGTTGAATGTTTCAAAAACCAAATCAATTATCTTGGGATCGAGTCAAAAATTGTCATTTACACCAAAGATGAGTTTGAATTTGTCTGGGGAACCTATAGAACAGGTAGATAAAGTAAAATTACTCGGCACAATAGTGGATAGTAAGCTGTCATGGGTAGAACATATTGATATCATAGTGAAGAAGATGGGTAGTGGAATCTCTATGGTGAGGAAATGTCTTAGTTATGTCCCTACACACATTGTGGAGCAGGTGGCTAAATCTTTAATTTTATGTCATTTAGATTATTGTGCCCCTGTGTGGTCATCTATATCTAAAGGTCAACTAAGAAAATTACAAACAACCCAAAATAGAGCTGCCAGGTTAGTATTACATTGTCCGATTAGAACAAACATTATAAGTATGCACTGTCAGCTCTCATGGTTAATGGTGGAGAAAAGGCTTGTTTTTAATACAACTAAGTTTTTTAGAAATATTGTCTATTCTTCCGAACCAGTTTTTTTATATAACCAAATTGTTAGGTGTGATCAGTTACATTCTCATGTGACTAGGTCTGCGGATGATGGCCTGGTGATGTTACCACGGCCAAAATCCAATGCTTTGAAGAGAACTGTTATTTATCGTGCCATCAGTCATTGGAATAACTGCCCATTGAATATACGTAAAATGAATGGCAAAGACTCTTTTAGGTACCATCTAAGAATGTACTATTTAAATTGTGAATAAGGACATATTTTGTAATATTACTAAATTATTCAGACTAATTTATGATGATGTGGTAATGATGTCTATAATATTATAATGTTATACTGTTGTACATTAACATTGTTATGTGATTTCTTTTTTTTGTTGTGGACCCCAGGAAGACTAGCTTGTTCACTTTGGTGACAGCTAATGGGGATCCTTTTTACAATAAACAATAAACAATACACTTGGTTGTAGGGGAAGGGCTGAGTCAGCAATGCGAAAGATACCTGTGGCTTCGAAGCTTTAGTGGGAAGTGCATAAAATTCAATCATCTGTATAACCAGTGCACTGAAAAGCACGAATAATAGTATCGAAATACGTACACTCTAAATAAAAACAGACCCCTTGACCAACGGCTCTAGACCAAACTGCGCTTTTGGAGAAACACAAGCAGACAATGTGTTTGGTTTTGGACAAGTTCATTCAGACAGTTGCCAAGTCACACACTGCTTACCCCTTGTGTAAGCTGGTATATGGAAACATACCCCTACTCCAACAAGCCAAAATTACTAAGGGACTTTGAGGTGTGAGGCACTGCACAAACAAAAGAAGGTTAGGGCACTCATGATACAATACGTTTCGTTTTTTCAAGATATGTTCTTACCACAAACTGCTGACTTATAATACAAGTTGGTAGACAGAAAACATCAGCACTTTACAGCATTCTGAAGACGTTTGTTCTATGTGTTACTGAGTGTTAAATAGATGTTACTGAGGCAGCCTGTAAAAACAATCAGCAGCTGCAAGGAGTGTGTATGTTTAACGTTTATATTTTATGGTGGATAACAGGCGCCTGGACGAGGGGGTGTATCTCAGCCTGCCGCAGGGGAATTAGCTCAAATGGTAGAGCGCTCGCTTAGCATGCGAGATGTAGAGGGATCGATGCCTGCATTCTCCAGCGACGTGGCATGTTCTTTGCCTCCGATTGAGGCCGACAGGTATCTTCGCAAGCATACGTACAGGACCTGGACAAAAGGCTTTCACTTGAATAGGGCCCAGAGTGGGTGAACCATGAACGTGACAGCCTTTCCAAACTTCAGAACGAGATGGTGCAATGTTTTGCAGACACAAGGAACTCGGACAGAAAGCACCCGAAACGGCAAAGAGCTATGTCATCTGAACGCAGGGCTCGTCCGGGATTTGAACCCGGGACCTCTCGCACCCGAAGCAAGAATCATACCCCTAGACCAACAAGCCTCGGATTTCTGGCAATTCTGCAGACGCAGCCACCGGGCACAGACAAGGTCATGTTTCACGTGGGACAATAAGTATGTTTTCGCACTAGTTCATCAACACAGTTGCCAAACCGCAATCCGCTCAATCCTTGCGGGTATACAGAAAACTTTTTCTTATTGTAGCAACTTTCTTCTGTCGTGGGTTCCATGGTGTAATGGTGAGCACTCTGGACTTTGAATCCAGCGATCCGAGTTCAAATCTCGGTGGAACCTCTTTGTGGGTCCAGATGTTTGTCATACACTTGGTTGTAGGGGAAGGGCCGAGTCTGCAATGCGAAAGATACCTGTGGCTTCGAAGCTTTAATGGGAAGTGCATTGAATTCAATCATCTGTATAACCAGTGCACTGAAAAGCATGAATAATAGGATCGAAATACGTACACTCTAATTAAAAACAGAACCCTTGACCAACGCTCTAGACCAAACTGCAATTTTGGAGAAACACAAGCAGGTCATGAGACAATGTGTTTGGTTTTGGACAAGTTCATTCAG
>NC_136783.1:5960543-6021850 GCF_947034865.1 Barbatula barbatula | reverse complement strand
AAGGCTTTCACTTGAATAGGGCCCAGAGTGGGCGAACCATGAATGTGACAGCCTTTCCAAACTTCAGAACGAGATGGTGCAATGTTTTACAGACACAAGGAACTCAGACAGAAAGCACCCGAAACGGCAAAGAGCTATGTCATCTGAAGGCAGGGCTCGTCCGGGATTTGAACCCGGGACCTCTCGCACCCGAAGCGAGAATCATACCCCTAGACCAACGAACCTCGGATTTCTGGCAATTCTGCAGACTCGGCCACCGGGCACAGACAAGGTCATGTTTCACGTGACCTTCATCAACACAGTTGCCAAACCGCAATCCGCTCAATCCTTGCAGGTATACAGAAAACTTTTTCTTATTGTAGCCACTTTCTTCTGTCGTAGGTTCCATGGTGTAATGGTGAGCATTCTGGACTTTGAATCCAGCGAGTTCAAATCTCGGTGGAACCTCTTTGTGGGTCCAGATGTTTGTCATACACTTGGTTGTAGGGGAAGGGCGGAGTCAGCAATACGAAAGATACCTGTGGGAAGTGCATAAAATTCAATCATCTGTATAACCAGTGCACTGAAAAGCATGAATAATAGGATCGAAATACGTACACTCTAATTAAAAACAGACCCCTTGACCAACGGCTCTAGACCAAACTGCGCTTTTGGAGAAACACAAGCAGACAATGTGTTTGGTTTTGGACAAGTTCATTCAGACAGTTGCCAAGTCACACACTGCTTACCCCTTGTGTAAGCTGGTATATGGAAACATACCCCTACTCCAACAAGCCAAAATTACCAGGGGACTTTGAGGTGTGAGGCACTGCACAAACAAACGAAGGTTAGGGCACTCATGATACAATACGTTTCGTTTTTTCAAGATATGTTCTTACCACAAACTGCTGACCTATAATACAAGTTGGTAGGCAGAAAACATCAGCACTCTACAGCATTCTGAAGACGTTTGTTCTATGTGCATGTTTCTACGTGTTATACTTTTTGATGGTTTAAAAGTGTTTGAACGAGGGGTATAGCTCAGTGTTAGAGCATTTGACTGCAGATCAAGAGGTCCTGGTGCCCCCTTTCAGATGTGCCTTAAAATAGATGTTACTGAGGCAGCCTGTAAAAACAATGAGTGTGTGTGTTTAACGTTTATATTTTATGGTGGATAACAGGCGCCTGGACGAGGGGCTGTATCTCGGCCTGCCGCAGGGGAATGAGCTCAAATTGGAGAGCGCTCGCTTAGCATGCGAGATCGATGCCCGCATTCTTCAGCGACGTGGCTTGTTCTTTGCCTCCGATTGAGGCCGACAGGTATCTTCGCAAGCATACGTACAGGACCTGGACAAAAGGCTTTCACTTGAATAGGGCCCAGAGTGGGCGAACCATGAATGTGACAGCCTTTCCAAACTTCAGAACGAGATGGTGCAATGTTATGCAGACACAAGGAACTCGGACAGAAAGCACCCGAAACGGCAAAGAGCTATGTCATCTGAAGGCAGGGCTCGTCCAGGATTTGAACCCGGGACCTCTCGCACCCTAAGCGAGAATCATACCCCTAGACCAACGAGCCTCGGATTTCTGGCAATTCTGCAGACTCGGCCACCGGGCACATACAAGGTCATGTTTCACGTGGGACAATAAGTATGTTTTCGCACCAGTTCATCAACACAGTTGCCAAACCGCAATCCGCTCAATCCTTGCGGGTATACAGAAAACTTTTTGTTATTGTAGCAACTTTCTTCTGTCGTGGGTTCCATGGTGTAATGGTGAGCATTCTGGACTTTGAATCCAGCGTGTTCAAATCTCGGTGGAACCTCTTTGAGGGTCCAGATGTTTGTCATACACTTGGTTGTAGGGGAAGGGCTGAGTCAGCAATGCGAAAGATACCTGTGGCTTCGAAGCTTTAGTGGAAAGTGCATAAAATTCAATCATCTGTATAACCAGTGCACTGAAAAGCACGAATAATAGTATCGAAATACGTACACTCTAAATAAAAACAGACCCCTTGACCAACGGCTCTAGACCAAACTGCGCTTTTGGAGAAACACAAGCAGACAATGTGTTTGGTTTTGGACAAGTTCATTCAGACAGTTGCCAAGTCACACACTGCTTACCCCTTGTGTAAGCTGGTATATGGAAACATACCCCTACTCCAACAAGCCAAAATTACCAGGGGACTTTGAGGTGTGAGGCACTGCACAAACAAAAGAAGGTTAGGGCACTCATCATACAATACGTTTCGTTTTTTCAAGATATGTTCTTACCACAAACTGCTGACCTATAATACAAGTTGGTAGGCAGAAAACATCAGCACTTTACAGCATTCTGAAGACGTTTGTTCTATGTGCATGTTTCTACCTGTTATACTTTTTGATGGTTTAAAAGTGTTTGAACGAGGGGATATAGCTCAGTGTTAGAGCATTTGACTGCAGATCAAGAGGTCCTGGTGCCCCCTTTCAGATGTGCCTTAAAATAGATGTTACTGAGGCAGCCTGTAAAAACAAGGAGTGTGTATGTTTAACGTTTATATTTTATGGTGGATAACAGGCGCCTGGACGAGGGGGTGTATCTCAGCCTGCCGCAGGGGAATTAGCTCAAATGGTAGAGCGCTCGCTTAGCATGCGAGAAGTAGCGGGATCGATGCCCGCATTCTCCAGCGACGTGGCTTGTTCTTTACCTCCGATTGAGGCCGACAGGTATCTTCGCAAGCATACATACAGGACCTGGACAAAAGGCTTTCACTTGAATAGGGCCCAGAGTGGGCGAACCATGAATGTGACAGCCTTTCCAAACTTCAGAACGAGATGGTGCAATGTTCAGACACAAGGAACTCGGACAGAAAGCACCCGAAACGGCAAAGAGCTATGTCATCTGAAGGCAGGGCTCGTCCGGGATTTGAACCCGGGACCTCTCGCACCCTAAGCGAGAATCATACCCCTAGACCAACGAGCCTCGGATTTCTGGCAATTCTGCAGACTCGGCCACCGGGCACAGACAAGGTCATGTTTCACGTGGGACAATAAGTATGTTTTCGCACCAGTTCATCAACACAGTTGCCAAACCGCAATCCGCTCAATCCTTGGGGTATACAGAAAACTTTTTGTTATTGTAGCAACTTTCTTCTGTCGTGGGTTCCATGGTGTAATGGTGAGCACTCTGGACTTTGAATCCAGCGATCCGAGTTCAAATCTCGGTGGAACCTCTTTGTGGGTCCAGATGTTTGTCATACACTTGGTTGTAGGGGAAGGGCCGAGTCTGCAATGCGAAAGACACCTGTGGCTTCGAAGCTTTAGTGGGAAGTGCATTGAATTCAATCATCTGTATAACCAGTGCACTGAAAAGCATGAATAATAGGATCGAAATACGTACACTCTAATTAAAAACAGAACCCTTGACCAACGCTCTAGACCAAACTGCAATTTTGGAGAAACACAAGCAGGTCATGAGACAATGTGTTTGGTTTTGGACAAGTTCATTCAGACAGTTGCCAAGTCACACACTGCTTACCCCTTGTGTAAGCTGGTATATGGAAACATAGCCCTACTCCAACAAGCCAAAATTACCAGGGGACTTTGAGATGTGAGGGACTGCACAAACAAAAGAAGGTTAGGGCACTCATGATACAATACGTTTCGTTTTTTCAAGATATGTTCTTACCACAAACTGCTGACTTATAATACAAGTTGGTAGACAGAAAACATCAGCACTTTACAGCATTCTGAAGACGTTTGTTCTATGTGCATGTTTCTACGTGTTATACTTTTTGATGGTTTAAAAGTGTTTGAACGCGGGGGTATTGCTCAGTGTTAGAGCATTTGACTGCAGATCAAGAGGTCCTTGGTTCAAATCCGGGTGCCCCCTTTTAGATGTGCCTTAAAATAGATGTTACTGAGGCAGCCTGTAAAAACAATCAGCAGCCGCAAGCTTTGTGACAAGGAGTGTGTATGTTTAACGTTTATATTTTATGGTGGATAACAGGCGCCTGCACGAGGGGGTGTATCTCAGCCTGCCGCAGGGGAATTAGCTCAAATGGTAGAGCGCTCGCTTAGCATGCGAGAGGTAGCTGGATCCATGCCCGCATTCTCCAGCGACGTGGCTTGTTCTTTGCCTCCGATTGAGGCCGACAGGTATCTTCGCAAGCATACATACAGGACCTGGACAAAAGGCTTTCACTTGAATAGGGCCCAGAGTGGGCGAACCATGAATGTGACAGCCTTTCCAAACTTCAGAACGAGATGGTGAAATGTTTTGCAGACACAAGGAACTCGGACAGAAAGCACCCGAAACGGCAAAGAGCTATGTCATCTGAAGGCAGGGCTCGTCCGGGATTTGAACAAGGGACCTCTCGCACCCTAAGCGAGAATAATACCCCTAGACCAACGAGCCTCGGATTTCTGGCAATTCTGCAGACTCGGCCACCGGGCACAGACAAGGTTATGTTTCACGTGGGACAATAAGTATGTTTTCGCACCAGTTCATCAACACAGTTGCCAAACCGCAATCCGCTCAATTCTTGCGGGTATACAGAAAACTTTTTCTTATTGTAGCCACTTTCTTCTGTCGTAGGTTCCATGGTGTAATGGTGAGCATTCTGGACTTTGAATCCAGCGAGTTCAAATCTCGGTGGAACCTCTTTGAGGGTCCAGATGTTTGTCATACACTTGGTTGTAGGGGAAGGGCTGAGTCAGCAATGCGAAAGATACCTGTGGCTTCGAAGCTTTAGTGGAAAGTGCATAAAATTCAATCATCTGTATAACCAGTGCACTGAAAAGCACGAATAATAGTATCGAAATACGTACACTCTAAATAAAAACAGACCCCTTGACCAACGGCTCTAGAACAAACTGCGCTTTTGGAGAAACACAAGCAGACAATGTGTTTGGTTTTGGACAAGTTCATTCAGACAGTTGCCAAGTCACACACTGCTTACCCCTTGTGTAAGCTGGTATATGGAAACATAGCCCTACTCCAACAAGCCAAAATTACCAGGGGACTTTGAGGTGTGAGGCACTGCACAAACAAAAGAAGGTTAGGACATTCATGATACAATACGTTTCGTTTTTTCAAGATATGTTCTTACCACAAACTACTGACCTATAATACAAGTTGGTAGGCCGAAAACATCAGCACTTTACAGCATTCTGAAGACGTTTGTTCTATGTGCATGTTTCTACGTGTTATACTTTTTGATGGTTTAACTCGGACAGAAAGCACCCGAAACGGCAAAGAGCTATGTCATCTGAAGGCAGGGCTCGTCCGGGATTTGAACCCGGGACCTCTCGCACCCTAAGCGAGAATCATACCCCTAGACCAACGAGCCTCAGATTTCTGGCAATTTTGCAGACTCGGCCACCCCGCACAGACAAGGTCATGTTTCACGTGGGACAATAAGTATGTTTTCGCACCAGTTCATCAACACAGTTGCCAACCGCAATCCGCTCAATCCTTGCGGGTATACAGAAAACGTTTTCTTATTGTAGCCACTTTCTTCTGTCGTGGGTTCCATGGTGTAATGGTGAGCATTCTGGACTTTGAATCCAGCGATCCGAGTTCAAATCTCGGTGGAACCTCTTTGTGGGTCCAGATGTTTGTCATACACTTGGTTGTAGGAGAAGGGCGGAGTCAGCAATGCGAAAGATACCTGTGGCTTCGAAGCTTTAGTGGGAAGTGCATAAAATTCAATCATCTGTATAACCAGTGCACTGAAAAGCATGAATAATAGGATCGAAATACTTACACTCTAATTAAAAAAAGAGCTCTAGACCAAACTGCAGTTTTGGAGAAACACAAACAGGTCATGAGATAATTTGTTTGGTTTTGGACAAGTTCATTCAGACAGTTGCCAAGTCACACACTGCTACGTTTGTTCTATGTGCATGTTTCTACGTGTTATACTTTTTGATGGTTTAAAAGTGTTTGAACGAGGGGGTATAGCTCAGTGTTAGAGCATTTGACTGCAGATCAAGAGGTCCTCGGTTCAAATCCGGGTGCCCCCTTTCAGATGTGCCTTAAAATAGATGTTACTGAGGCAGCCTGTAAAAAAATCAGCAGCCGCAAGGTTTGTGACATGGAGTTTTTATGTTTATATTTTATGGTGGATAGCAGGCGCCTGGGGCCCGTTCTTCGTACGTCGCTAACTCGGTTAGCTGGATTTGATTGTTGATGATTTGGCATGATCTTGGATTGTTCGGTTCTTGGACGCTCATCCTGGACTTGCTGTCACAGCAACAGGTCCGTAAGCTTGAACCTGCTCGGGAGCAGGCTAACTTCATGTAAACAGGATTAGATTGCGGCTTTATAAGCGGAGGAGATAGGTAAGTCTGTCGCATCCATGTCTTGTCCATTTATACGACAGCAACAAGGTGCAAGAATAATTCGCAGAGCTTTTCAAATGAATCGCGTATTGCGTGATAGACAGGATCCTTTAGCGCAGCGCGATAGTGTCATTGTTGAGAGATACCGTTTTTCTCCTGAGGTTGTTATTTACATAATTCATTTGTTGGAACCAAACATTACGTGTTCAACACGGAGGAGTCGGCTTTAACAACAGCACACACTGTGTGCATTGGCCTGAGATTCTTTGCGAGTGGCACTTTCCTTTACACTATGGGAGATGCAGAGAACTTTGTGAAAAATGCTGTCTGTCGTGCCATTCGCAAAGTTTACCTGGCGCTCAAGCAGTTTTTAGGGGTTTTTGTGGTATTTCCAAGCCACTTAAGACCCCAACTTGTAAAGCAGGATTTTTTTGCTATTGCAGGTACATTTATAATTGATAATGACATGCAATCATGACCATATAGGTATGACTAACAGTATGTGTCCTTCAGGCTTCCCTAACGTTATTGGTGCCATAGACTGCACACACGTCCCCATCAAGACCCCACCAGGCCCCAATGAGGGGGATTTTGTGAACCGAAAGGGGGTTAACAGTGTAAATGTGCAGGTAAATTACTTTTACAATTTATAATATTCCTGATAAGTGAAAAAATTGGAATGAAATCAGAAAGTATGCAGTTGACTAAATAAAATCTCTTAGATGGTGTGTGACTGACTCTATGTTCCATATCACCAATGTGGAAGCAAAATGGCCAGGATCAGTGCATGACTCAAGAACTTTCATACAGTCACATTTATGCACATTATTTGAACGTGGTAAGGGAACATACATTTCAAGCTCACAGTATTATACACAGTATTATGCTGAGTCTAACAGAACTGGCATTTTTCCATTATACAGGGGATTTTGACGGGATTTGCTTGGAGACAGGGGCTATGCCTGCAGGCAGTATTTTATGACGCCCTTCCCTGAGCCAAACCCCGGACCACAAACCTGTTACATTGCAGCTCTAGCCAGGACAAGGGCACGCATTGAAATGACCTTTGGGCAACTAAAGGGAGAGTTGCACCTGACAGGGCCTGTGACATAATTGTTGCATGTGCCATATTGCATAACATTGCCACTATCAGAAAGGAGAGGACCCCTGTGGTGGGGGTGCAGCCTGATGATGACCTCCAGCCAGTGCACTTGGACCAACCTAGTGGCAGAGCTGCAAGGGACAGAATTGTGGAACACCATTTTTGTCAAGTCAAGTCAAGTCAGCTTTATTTATATAGCGCTTTTTACAATTTTCATTGTTACAAAGCAGCTGTACAAGAAAACATTGACTATAAGTAAAACATAAAAGGTTATGGAAGTCAAAACACAGGTCAAATATCAGACACACAATAAATTCCTATATGCAGTGTTAATTAAATAAGACTATCAAATTCTAGCAGCCCCTCCGGCCAGGCAAACAGTGCAAAACAGTATGCAAACGGTGGCGAGGAACTCAAAACTCCATTGGAGGAGAAAAAAAACATCAGAGGGAGACCAGGCCTAACCAGGGGATTCCAGTTCCCCTCTGGCAAAAACTGCAGCCTCTGCACAAGCTCGACAGTGCTTGCACAACAAGGCAAAATAAAAAACAAAGTTAGATTTAAAATTATCATTAATAATCTAATAGCGACTGAAGTTTTGTAGAGTCGCCACGTCCTTCGTCCAGCATTTGTCAGGTCTGGGAATGGATTGCGCCCTGCCCGCTCCGGTAACCTTGGAACAATGAAACAAGACTGGCTGAGAGTAGAGTACTGTTCTGCACTCTTTGATGCAACAAATGCATCAGTTGTTATTGGAAGTGTCCCTGGTTCCGGTTGATCTAACTAGTGCAGCCTAGATCTTTGAAATATATATATTATGATAGTCTAGTGTATGCAAGAGTAAAAAGATGCGTCTTTGGTCTAGATTTAAACTGACAGAGTGTGTCTGCCTCCCGGACAGTGCAGGGAAGACTGTTCCAAAGTTTAGGCGCTAGATAGGAAAATGATCTGCCGCCTGCACTTGATTTTGAAATTCTAGGTATTACCAACTGACCTGACACCTGAGAGCGTAGAGCACGTGATGGGCTATAATACGTTAGAAGTTCTCTCAAGTAGTGAGGAGCTAAACTATGCAAGGCTTTATAGGTAATAAGCAAGATTTTAAAGTTAATGCGATGCTGTACAGGTAACCAGTGCAAGGTTGACAGAACCGGGCTAATATGCTCATACTTTTTTGTACGCGTAAGAACTCGAGCTGCCGCATTTTGGACCAGTTGGAGTTTTTGTAATAGGCCTGCAGGGCAACCACCTAAAAGTGCATTACAATAATCTAGTCTTGATGTCATAAAGGCATGTATAAGCTTCTCTGCATCTGATGGTGACAGCATATGACGTAGTTTATATATATTTTTAAGATGGAAAAACGCAATTTTACAGGTGTTGGCGACCTGGTTCTCAAATGACAGAGTACTATTGAATATAAAGCCAAGATTCTTAGCTAAAGATGAGGGTTTTATGGAACATCCATCAATAGTTAAGCAGTATTCTTGGTTGTTACGTAGGGCGGTTTTCGGTCCGATAAGTAACACTTCAGTTTTGTCCGAGTTCAGTAATAAAAAATTGCTACTCATCCACTTTTTTATATCGACTATGCATTCCACTATTCGATGGAATTGCTGTGTTTCATGAGGCTTCGAGGAAATATAAAGTTGCGTATCATCAGCATAACAGTGAAAGCTTACTCCGTGTCGCTTTATTATATCTCCTAGAGGTAGCATGTATAATGCGAAGAGCATAGGCCCTAAGACTGAGCCCTGTGGTACACCGTACTGGACTTTCGATTTGCGTGATATCTCATTGTTTATTGCTACATATTGAAAACGGTCGCATAAATAAGATCTAAGCCATTTCAAAGCTATTTCCTTAATACCGACATCATTTTCGAGTCTATGTGGGAGCATGCTGTGGTCAATGGTGTCGAATGCAGCACTAAGATCTAGCATCTAGCATTTTTGAATATAATAAAAGACAAGACAAATATACTTAGTTCCTTGAGTTTTATTGAAAATATTCTTTATAAAGAAAAGCCAGCAAGTCATCTTTTGCCTGCAATAAGAGATAGGTATCTTAAGTCAGAAATACTACGATGTGCGATAGTGTATTAGCACTTGCTCTGAAGGTTCTTTTGAAGCATCTCTATCTCCAGTGCCATTTTTCTCTTTTTCAAGATGTCGAGTTCTATTTCTCCTCTTAATTTCTCTTTTTTCAACTCAAAATACTAAATTTTCTGTTTAAGATGCCGTTTATATAGGGTACGGATGTCACCCTGTGTATTTTCGTGAAAAAAAAGGGTCAAAACATGCCTCATGCAACAAAACACTGCCCACCTCTGTATTAGTTCTTTGTGCAGACTGTTCTGTAGGCCTTTCTCTAGGTGTGGACTCCTGCAACTCATGTTGTAGACAGAAAGAATAGGTACACAAGTATATACAAATTAGGGTCAAGTTATTTATGCACTTGCATGTTCTTCCTCCAAAGGACAGTCATCTGAGAGGGTTTCTTCACCGTCCTGTGCAATGGAAATAAATGGGTATTACAAAGTGTTGGACTCTTCCCTTTTGATGTAAAAAAACACAACTTACTGCATATGCTTTAGCCACCACTTGTCACTTGGGAAATAATGTCATTACAATTAACTACACTGTTAAAAAAAGAATGTGATCAATTACCCGTGGCAACATATTTTAAATGAACTAAAAGTTTAGAAGTTTTCACTTGCACAAACATTTGAAATGACTGTACCAACCATTTGGATTATACTTCATTTAATGCAGCAACAAACCATTTTATAGTATACAAGAGAATTGAAAGCTCATTTAGCCTAACAGTAATGAAAGTGTTGCTGCTACTGGTCCCTGGCTTTCGGTCTAAGGAAGAGCTGCTCCCAGGGATGCCCTCCACAATGAGTCGGTTTGAATTCAACCCAAGGGCCAGCTCTTCTGCTGGGGTATATTGTGTGGGTGCAGGACCACCACCTGTAATCTTTCAGCCTTTTTCTTGGTGGCTGTCAAAAATAGACACATCATTTAACAGTGGCTTTAAAAATAAGGACTGTATAAATAGTAATGGCTACCATTTTGTAGAATATTCTTGTACTTCACATTTACTTGTTCCCATGTTCTAGTGGGTCCCGTGGTGGCTCTGACATAAGTAAATATGAAATAAATAAAAAATACATACTGTAGAAAGTGATAGAAACATCTAACATGGACACCACTTACGCATTTAATTTGTTGGGCATAACCTTCCATTAAAAGCTCTTGTTCTGCTTGGGAGAAAAACTGGGCGTGTTCTTTAGCCATACTGAACAGCCAATCACAGCGTTGCTGATCATTGTTTCTACTATCGATAGATATCGCCTTTTAAACCAGTGCAAGAACGCGCAATGATCTCAGATAACTCAATCCAGCGATACTAATCATAAGCGGCAGGTGTGTTTGAAGAACCCAATTAACCGGATCATGATTACCATGATGATATTATCTTGGATGTGTCTTTTGATCTCGGATGTAATAAGCGACGTACGAAGAACGGACCCCTGGACGACAGGGTTTATCTCAGCCTGCCGCAGGGGAATTAGCTCAAATGGAGCGCTCGCTTAGCATGCGAGAGGTAGCGGGATCGATGCCCGCATTCTCCAGCAACGTGACTTTTTCTTTACCTCCAATTGAGGCCGACAGGTATCTTCGCAAGCATACGTACAGGAACTGGACAAAAGGCTTTCAATTGAATAGGGCCCAGAGTGGGTGATCCATGAATATGACAGCCTTTCCAAACTTCAGAACGAGATGGTGCAATGTTTTGCAGACACAAGGAACTCGGACAGAAAGCACCCGAAACGGCAAAGAGCTATGTCATCTGAAGGCAGGGCTCGTCCGGGATTTGAACCCGGGACCTCTCGCACCCTAAGCGAGAATCATACCCCTAGACCAACGAGCCTCGGATTTCTGGCAATTCTGCAGACTCGGCCACCCGGCACAGACAAGGTCATGTTTCACGTGGGACAATAAGTATGTTTTCGCACCAGTTCATCAACACAGTTGCCAAACCGCAATCCGCTCAATCCTTGCGGGTATACAGAAAACTTTTTCTTATTGTAGCCACTTTCTTCTGTCGTGGGTTCCATGGTGTAATGGTGAGCATTCTGGACTCTGAATCCAGCGATCCGAGTTCAAATCTCGGTGGAACCTCTTTGTGGGTCCAGATGTTTGTCATACACTTGGTGGGAAGAGCCAAGTCTGCAATGCGAAAGATACCTGTGGCTTCGAAGCTTTAGTGGGAAGCGCATTGAATTCAATCATCTGTATAACCAGTGCACTGAAAAGCACGAATAATAGTATCGAAATACGTACACTCTAATTAAAAACAGACCCCTTGACCAACGCTCTAGACCAAACTGCAGTTTTGGAGAAACACAAGCAGGTCATGAGACAATTTGTTTGGTTTTGGACAAGTTCATTCAGACAGTTGCCAAGTCACACACTGCTTACCCGTTGTGTAAGCTGGTATATGGAAACATACCCCTAAAATACAAGTTGGTAGGCAGAAAACATCAGCACTTTACAGCATTCTGAAGACGTTTGTTCTATGTGCATGTTTCTACGTGTTATACTTTTTGATGGTTTAAAAGTGTTTGAAAGAGGGGGTATAACTCAGTGTTAGAGCATTTGACTGCAGATCAAGAGGTCCTGGTGCCCCCTTTCAGATGTGCATTAAAATAGATGTTACTGAGGCAGCCTGTAATAACAAGGAGTGCGTATGTTTAACGTTTATATTTTATGGTGGATAACAGGCGCCTGGACGAGGGGGTGCATCTCAGCCTGCCGCAGGGGAATTAGCTCAAATGGTAGAGCGCTGGTCCCTGGCATCGATGCCCGCATTCTCCAGCGACGTGGCTTATTCTTTGCCTCTGATTGAGGCCGACAGGTATCTTCGCAAGCATACATACAGGACCTGGACAAAAGGCTTTCACTTGAATAGGGCCCAGAGTGGGCGAACCATGAATGTGACAGCCTTTCCAAACTTCAGAACGAGATGGTGCAATGTTTTGCAGACACAAGGAACTCGGACAGAAAGCATCCGAAACGGCAAAGAGCTATGTCATCTGAAGGCAGGGCTCGTCCGGGATTTGAACCTGGGACCTCTCGCACTCTAAGCGAGAATCATACCCCTAGACCAACGAGCCTCGGATTTCTGGCAATTCTGCAGACTTGGCCACCCGGCACAGACAAGGTCATGTTTCACGTGGGACAATAAGTATGTTTTCGCACCAGTTCATCAACACAGTTGCCAAACCGCAATCCGCTCAATCCTTGCGGGTATACAGAAAACTTTTTCTTATTGTAGCCACTTTCTTCTGTCGTGGGTTCCATGGTGTAATGGTGAGCATTCTGGACTTTGAATCCAGCGATCCGAGTTCAAATCTCGGTGGAACCTCTTTGTGGGTCCAGATGTTTGTCATACACTTGGTTGTAGGGGAAGGGCCAAGTCAGCAATGCGAAAGATACCTGTGGCTTCAAAGCTTTAGTGGGAAGTGCATAAAATTCAATCATCTGTATAACCAGTGCACTGAAAAGCACGAATAATAGGATCGAAATACGTACACTCTAATTAAAAACAGACCCCTTGACCAACGGCTCTAGACCAAACTGCGCTTTTGGAGAAACACAAGCAGGTCATGAGACAATTTTTTTGGTTTTGGACAAGTTCATTCAGACAGTTGCCAAGTCACACACTGCTTACCCGTTGTGTAAGCTGGTATATGGAAACATACCCCTACTCCAACAAGCCAAAATTACCAAGGGACTTTGAGGTGTGAGGCACTGCACAAACAAAAGAAGGTTAGGGCACTCATGATACAATACGTTTCGTTTTTTCAAGATATGTTCTTACCACAAACTGCTGACCTATAATACAAGTTGGTAGGCAGAAAACATCAGCACTTTACAGCATTCTGAAGACGTTTGTTCTATGTGCATGTTTCTACGTGTTATACTTTTTGATGGTTTAAAAGTGTTTGAACGAGGGGGTATAGCTCAGTGTTAGAGCATTTGACTGCAGATCAAGAGGTCCTGGTGCCCCCTTTCAGATGTGCCTTAAAATAGATGTTACTGAGGCAGCCTGTAAAAACAAGGAGTGTGTATGTTTAACGTTTATATTTTATGGTGGATAACAGGCGCCTGGACGAGGGGGTGTATCTCAGCCTGTCGCAGGGGAATTAGCTCAAATGGTAGAGTGCTCGCTTAGCATGCGAGAGGTAGCGGGATCGATGCCCGCATTCTCCAGCGACGTGGCTTGTTCTTTGCCTCCGATTGAGGCCGACAGGTATCTTCGCAAGCATACATACAGGACCTGCACAAAAGGCTTTCACTTGAATAGTGAGCATTCTGGACTTTGAATCCAGCCATCCGAGTTCAAATCTCGGTGGAACCTCTTTGTGGGTCCAGATGTTTGTCATACACTTGGTTGTAGGGGAAGGGCGGAGTCAGCAATGCGAAAGATACCTGTGGCTTCGAAGCTTTAGTGGGAAGTGCATAAAATTCAATCATCTGTATAACCAGTGCACTGAAAAGCATGAATAATAGGATCGAAATACGTACACTCTAATTAAAAACAGAGCTCTAGACCAAACTGCAGTTTTGGAGAAACACAAGCAGGTCATGAGACAATTTGTTTGGTTTTGGACAAGTTCATTCAGACAGTTGCCAAGTCACACACTGCTTACCCCTTGTGTAAGCTGGTATATGGAAACATAGCCCTACTCCAACAAGCCAAAATTACCAGGGGACTTTGAGGTGTGAGGCACTGCACAAACAAAAGAAGGTTAGGGCACTCATGATACAATACGTTTCGTTTTTTCCAGAGATGTTCTTACCACAAACTGCTGACTTATAATACAAGTTGGTAGACAGAAAACATCAGCACTTTACAGCATTCTGAAGACGTTTGTTCTATGTGTTACTGAGTGTTAAATAGATGTTACTGAGGCAGCCTGTAAAAACAATCAGCAGCTGCAAGGAGTGTGTATGTTTAACGTTTATATTTTATGGTGGATAACAGGCGCCTGGACGAGGGGGTGTATCTCAGCCTGCCGCAGGGGAACTAGCTCAAATGGTAGAGCGCTCGCTTAGCATGCGAGATGTAGAGGGATCGATGCCTGCATTCTCCAGCGACGTGGCATGTTCTTTGCCTCCGATTGAGGCCGACAGGTATCTTCGCAAGCATACGTACAGGACCTGGACAAAAGGCTTTCACTTGAATAGGGCCCAGAGTGGGTGAACCATGAACGTGACAGCCTTTCCAAACTTCAGAACGAGATGGTGCAATGTTTTTAAGACACAAGGAACTCGGACAGAAAGCTCCCGAAACGGCAAAGAGCTATGTCATCTGAACGCAGGGCTCATCCGGGATTTGAACCCGGGACCTCTCGCACCCGAAGCGAGAATCATACCCCTAGACCAACGAGCCTTGGATTTCTGGCAATTCTGCAGACGCAGCCACCGGGCACAGACAAGGTCATGTTTCACGTGGGACAATAAGTATGTTTTCGCACCAGTTCATCAACACAGTTGCCAAACCGCAATCCGCTCAATCCTTGCGCGTATACAGAAAACTTTTTCTTATTGTAGCAACTTTCTTCTGTCGTGGGTTCCATGGTGTAATGGTGAGCACTCTGGACTTTGAATCCAGCGATCCGAGTTCAAATCTCGGTGGAACCTCTTTGTGGGTCCAGATGTTTGTCATACACTTGGTTGTAGGGGAAGGGCCGAGTCTGCAATGCGAAAGATACCTGTGGCTTCGAAGCTTTAGTGGGAAGCGCATTGAATTCAATCATCTGTATAACCAGTGCACTGAAAAGCACGAATAATAGTATCGAAATACGTACACTCTAAATAAAAACAGACCCCTTGACCAACGGCTCTAGACCAAACTGCACTTTTGGAGAAACACAAGCAGACAATGTGTTTGGTTTTGGACAAGTTCATCCAGACAGTTGTCAAGTCACACACTGCTTACCCCTTGTGTAAGCTGGTACATAGAAACATACCCCTACTCAAACAAGCCAAAATTACCAGGGGACTTTGAAGTGTGAGGAACTGCACAAAAAAAGGAGGCTAGGGCACTCATGATACAATTTCGTTTTTTCAAGATATGTTCTTACCACAAACTGCTGACCTATAATACAAGTTGGTAGACAGAAAACATCAGCACTTTACAGCATTCTGAAGACGTTTGTTCTATGTGCATGTTTCTACGTGTTATACTTTTTGATGGATTAAAAGTGTTTGAACGAGGGGGTATAGCTCAGTGTTAGAGCATTTGACTGCAGATCAAGAGGTCCTCGGTTCAAATCCGGGTGCCCCCTTTCAGATGTGCCTTGAAATAGATGTTACTGAGGCAGACTGTAAAAACAATCAGCAGCCGCAAGCTTTGTGACAGGGAGTGTGAATGTTTATATTTTATGGTGGATAACAGGCGCTCGCTTAGCATGCGAGAGGTAGAGGGATCGATGCCCGCATTCTCCAGCGACGTGGCTTGTTCTTTGCCTCCGAACCGCAATCCGCTCAATCCTTGCGGGTATACAGAAAACTTTTTCTTATTGTAGCCACTTTCTTCTGTAGTAGGTTCCATGGTGTAATGGTGAGCATTCTGGACTTTGAATCCAGCGATCCTAGTTCAAATCTCGGCGGAACCTCTTTGTGGGTCCAGATGTTTGTCATACAGGGAACTACATCACTGTTTGAACTCAGTTCCTCTGAACCCTGAATTTTATGTGTTTTATTTTATCTTACAAACTTAAATTCTTTAAATATCCACTCAAGAAACACTATATTTTCTAAGATACCTAATGAAAAACAGTGGATGGTATTCATACTTTGAGATTTTGTTGGATACTATCTTGGCCTACTTGATCAGCTGAAGCCTGAGGATTTCCTAGTAGAGAATCTCAGCACACCATGCCACCCAAGAAGGACCAAAGCAGCAACCAAAGTAATGGAGAAGAGTTGGTGTCGCTTTCACAAATAAAGGATCTAATGAGTCAACAAAGGGATCTGTTCATGCAACTTCTACAGCAGCAAGAAAGTAACTTTAAGACTGTTGTGGAATTAATTGTGAACAATGTGAACACTCGGATTGACAAATTGATCAAGGAGACACAGGAGCTGAGAAGCAGCTTGCAATTCTCCCAGAAGGACATTGATGATCTAATGAAGAAAAATGATAAAACTGAGTCAGAAAGGACAATTGTTTTTGCTGAAACCAAAATAATACAGGCGCAATTGGTAGAGATGACTGAGAAAGCAGATTACTTGGAGGGTCAAACAAGAAGGAATAACCTTGTTGTGGATGGTATTCCTGAGGCCCAGAATGAAAGCTGGAAGGAGACTGAGGACAAAGTCAGGTATGTGATAAATGAGAAACTTCACCTGGACAGTAGCCAGATGGTGATTGAACGTGCACATAGGACTGGCAATCCATCCGGATATGCTGGAAAGAGACCTAGGCCTATCATGGTCAAATTCCTCAGATATAAAGATAAAATGGCTGTTTTGGGAAAGACTAAGGATCTTAAAGGCACCAACATCTATGTGAATGAGGACTACACTGAAGCCGTCAGGCAAAAGCGTAAGGCACTCATTCCATCCATGAAAGCTGCCAGAGAACGAGGTGACATAGCCTACATCCGACATGACAAGCTTATTGTCCATCCCCCTGCCCAAAAGCATAAGGATAGGGAAAGCACCAACAGCCAGGAGTTGGAGCCAAGAGCTGGAGCGAGAGACTAGTTCTCTGGTTTCCTTAACTTGAGCTCATATAGACTGAACTGATTTTAAAGAAAAAAAAAATATATATATAATTATGGATAGTAGGCCTATTGATGATAAACATCTCCTTTCTGTTTCAAAGGGTCTTGTTATGGCCCATTTGAATGTTTGCAGCATCAGAAATAAGGTATTTGAACTTAATAACCTAATTACAAAAAACACCATTAATATCTTGGCAGTATCAGAGACTCATCTAGATGCTACTGTTCTTGATACTGAGGTTTCCATTGATGGCTATAATATTTTTAGAAGGGACAGGAATAAATATGGGGGTGGCATAGCATTATATATCAGAGATAACTTTCCGGCAACACTATGCTCTGAGTTTATCTCAGATGGTTTAGAAATGTTATGGGTTAAAGTGCATCTTCCTCACCTAAAGCCGGTGTTAATCGGTTGCTGCTATAGACCTCCTGGGGCTGATGAGCAATACCTGAATGATTTATGTGTGTTAATTGACAGAGTTACAGATGTGAATAATGATATTTTTTTACTTGGGGATATGAACATTGACTGGTTTGCGAAACAATGTCCAATGAAACAAAAGATAGTTTCATTGATTGCTGCTTGTAATCTTTCTCAGATGATCTCTCAACCAACCAGAGTCTTTACTAATAGTGCTGGACATACTTCTGCCACTTGCATAGATCATATTTATACAAATGTTCCAGAATCCTGCATTAAACCAGTTTCTCGATCTGTGGGTTTTAGTGACCATAATATCATAACAATTACCAGAAAAACAAAAATTCCAAAATGTAGAGTCAATATAGTTCATAAAAGGATGTTTAAGAAATTTATTCCGGAGAGTTTTTTGGCAGATGTTGGTGGTATCGATTGGACTGATGTGTATGCTGCTGAGGAGCCTGAGGCTGCCTTAAATATATTTATGGAAAGATTTATGAAGATTGTTGATAGGCATGCCCCTATGAGAAAGTGTATTGTAAAAGGGAGAACAGCCCCATGGCTGAATGAAAGTATAATGAGCCTCATGAAGGAAAGAGACAAAGTCAAATCTATATTAGTAAAGACTGGATTGGTGGAGGACAGATTCATGTACTGTCAACTGAGAAACCAGGTTACTAAACTGAATAGATCGATGAAAAAAGAATATTATATGAAGAGAATAAATGCTGTAAAGCAAGATGGTAAAGAGCTCTGGAAAACCCTTAATGAAATAATGGGGAGGCAAACATCTGGAGGAGCTTCCTTTGTGGAGTCAGAAGGCAAGTTTTTGACCAAACCATCTGATATAGCGAATTATTTTAATGATTTTTATATAAATAGGGTCCATGCACTAAGGCAGAATATGGACAATACTGATTCGAATTGCCTGAAGCTCATAAAAAATCATGTGATGTTAGATAAGAGTTGCACTTTCCAGTTTAATAGTGTAGAGGAGCCGGAAGTTAGAAAGTTGTTGAAGTCTCTGCCCGACCACAGCTCAGTAGGTACTGACCTGATGGACAGTAAAGTACTTAGCCTGGCAGCTGACTATGTTTGCGGTCCATTATGTCAAATATTAAATGCATGCTTAATGAAAGGTGTTTTTCCCACTATTTGGAAAGAAGGTAAAATTGTTCCCATACCTAAAGATGGCAGGCTAGCACTTACTGGGAAGAACAGTAGACCTATTACTATTCTCCCAGTTCTTAGTAAGCTGATGGAGAGAATAGTTCACTCACAAGTAAAGGAATACTTTGAATGTAATGGTTTGAACACAGATTTCCAACATGCTTATAGACATAACCATTCAACTTGTTCTGCCCTTACAGTAATGACAGATGACTGGCTCAAGGAAATGGATAATTTAAAAATGACTGGTGCTGTATTACTTGATTTTAGTGCGGCATTTGATGTCATAGATCACAATCTACTCATTAGTAAACTAGAATGCTATGGATTTAGTCCAACTGCCATTCATTTTATGAAGAGTTATCTCACATGTAGGACGCAAAGGGTTTATTACACTGGCAGCTGGTCTCACTCTAAGGTCTTGGACTGTGGGGTCCCGCAAGGGAGCTGCCTGGGACCTCTTTTATATGCCATCTTCACTAATGATTTACCATCTGTTTTATGTAAAGCAACTGTACAAATGTATGCTGATGATTCCACATTGTATTATGCTGCAAAAACTGTCAGTGAACTGGATTATGTTTTATCAGCTGAGTTAAAAATGGTTTCTGATTGGATAAAACGAAATAAGTTGGTGTTGAATGTTTCAAAAACCAAATCAATTATCTTGGGATCGAGTCAAAAATTGTCATTTACACCAAAGATGAGTTTGAATTTGTCTGGGGAACCTATAGAACAGGTAGATAAAGTAAAATTACTCGGCACAATAGTGGATAGTAAGCTGTCATGGGTAGAACATATTGATATCATAGTGAAGAAGATGGGTAGTGGAATCTCTATGGTGAGGAAATGTCTTAGTTATGTCCCTACACACATTGTGGAGCAGGTGGCTAAATCTTTAATTTTATGTCATTTAGATTATTGTGCCCCTGTGTGGTCATCTATATCTAAAGGTCAACTAAGAAAATTACAAACAACCCAAAATAGAGCTGCCAGGTTAGTATTACATTGTCCGATTAGAACAAACATTATAAGTATGCACTGTCAGCTCTCATGGTTAATGGTGGAGAAAAGGCTTGTTTTTAATACAACTAAGTTTTTTAGAAATATTGTCTATTCTTCCGAACCAGTTTTTTTATATAACCAAATTGTTAGGTGTGATCAGTTACATTCTCATGTGACTAGGTCTGCGGATGATGGCCTGGTGATGTTACCACGGCCAAAATCCAATGCTTTGAAGAGAACTGTTATTTATCGTGCCATCAGTCATTGGAATAACTGCCCATTGAATATACGTAAAATGAATGGCAAAGACTCTTTTAGGTACCATCTAAGAATGTACTATTTAAATTGTGAATAAGGACATATTTTGTAATATTACTAAATTATTCAGACTAATTTATGATGATGTGGTAATGATGTCTATAATATTATAATGTTATACTGTTGTACATTAACATTGTTATGTGATTTCTTTTTTTTGTTGTGGACCCCAGGAAGACTAGCTTGTTCACTTTGGTGACAGCTAATGGGGATCCTTTTTACAATAAACAATAAACAATACACTTGGTTGTAGGGGAAGGGCTGAGTCAGCAATGCGAAAGATACCTGTGGCTTCGAAGCTTTAGTGGGAAGTGCATAAAATTCAATCATCTGTATAACCAGTGCACTGAAAAGCACGAATAATAGTATCGAAATACGTACACTCTAAATAAAAACAGACCCCTTGACCAACGGCTCTAGACCAAACTGCGCTTTTGGAGAAACACAAGCAGACAATGTGTTTGGTTTTGGACAAGTTCATTCAGACAGTTGCCAAGTCACACACTGCTTACCCCTTGTGTAAGCTGGTATATGGAAACATACCCCTACTCCAACAAGCCAAAATTACTAAGGGACTTTGAGGTGTGAGGCACTGCACAAACAAAAGAAGGTTAGGGCACTCATGATACAATACGTTTCGTTTTTTCAAGATATGTTCTTACCACAAACTGCTGACTTATAATACAAGTTGGTAGACAGAAAACATCAGCACTTTACAGCATTCTGAAGACGTTTGTTCTATGTGTTACTGAGTGTTAAATAGATGTTACTGAGGCAGCCTGTAAAAACAATCAGCAGCTGCAAGGAGTGTGTATGTTTAACGTTTATATTTTATGGTGGATAACAGGCGCCTGGACGAGGGGGTGTATCTCAGCCTGCCGCAGGGGAATTAGCTCAAATGGTAGAGCGCTCGCTTAGCATGCGAGATGTAGAGGGATCGATGCCTGCATTCTCCAGCGACGTGGCATGTTCTTTGCCTCCGATTGAGGCCGACAGGTATCTTCGCAAGCATACGTACAGGACCTGGACAAAAGGCTTTCACTTGAATAGGGCCCAGAGTGGGTGAACCATGAACGTGACAGCCTTTCCAAACTTCAGAACGAGATGGTGCAATGTTTTGCAGACACAAGGAACTCGGACAGAAAGCACCCGAAACGGCAAAGAGCTATGTCATCTGAACGCAGGGCTCGTCCGGGATTTGAACCCGGGACCTCTCGCACCCGAAGCAAGAATCATACCCCTAGACCAACAAGCCTCGGATTTCTGGCAATTCTGCAGACGCAGCCACCGGGCACAGACAAGGTCATGTTTCACGTGGGACAATAAGTATGTTTTCGCACTAGTTCATCAACACAGTTGCCAAACCGCAATCCGCTCAATCCTTGCGGGTATACAGAAAACTTTTTCTTATTGTAGCAACTTTCTTCTGTCGTGGGTTCCATGGTGTAATGGTGAGCACTCTGGACTTTGAATCCAGCGATCCGAGTTCAAATCTCGGTGGAACCTCTTTGTGGGTCCAGATGTTTGTCATACACTTGGTTGTAGGGGAAGGGCCGAGTCTGCAATGCGAAAGATACCTGTGGCTTCGAAGCTTTAATGGGAAGTGCATTGAATTCAATCATCTGTATAACCAGTGCACTGAAAAGCATGAATAATAGGATCGAAATACGTACACTCTAATTAAAAACAGAACCCTTGACCAACGCTCTAGACCAAACTGCAATTTTGGAGAAACACAAGCAGGTCATGAGACAATGTGTTTGGTTTTGGACAAGTTCATTCAGACAGTTGCCAAGTCACACACTGCTTACCCCTTGTGTAAGCTGGTATATGGAAACATAGCCCTACTCCAACAAGCCAAAATTACCAGGGGACTTTGAGGTGTGAGGCACTGCACAAACAAAAGAAGGTTAGGGCACTCATGATACAATACGTTTCGTTTTTTCAAGATATGTTCTTACCACAAACTGCTGACTTATAATACAAGTTGGTAGACAGAAAACATCAGCACTTTACAGCATTCTGAAGACGTTTGTTCTATGTGCATGTTTCTACTTGTTATACTTTTTGATGGTTTAAAAGTGTTTGAACGCGGGTTTATTGCTCAGTGTTAGAGCATTTGACTGCAGATCAAGAGGTCCTTGGTTCAAATCCGGGTGCCCCCTTTTAGATGTGCCTTAAAATAGATGTTACTGAGGCAGCCTGTAAAAACAATCAGCAGCCGCAAGCTTTGTGACAAGGAGTGTGTATGTTTAACGTTTATATTTTATGGTGGATAACAGGCGCCTGCACGAGGGGGTGTATCTCAGCCTGCCGCAGGGGAATTAGCTCAAATGGTAGAGCGCTCGCTTAGCATGCGAGAGGTAGCTGGATCCATGCCCGCATTCTCCAGCGACGTGGCTTGTTCTTTGCCTCCGATTGAGGCCGACAGGTATCTTCGCAAGCATACATACAGGACCTGGACAAAAGGCTTTCACTTGAATAGGGCCCAGAGTGGGCGAACCATGAATGTGACAGCCTTTCCAAACTTCAGAACGAGATGGTGCAATGTTTTACAGACACAAGGAACTCGGACAGAAAGCACCCGAAACGGCAAAGAGCTATGTCATCTGAAGGCAGGGCTCGTCCGGGATTTGAACCCGGGACCTCTCGCACCCGAAGCGAGAATCATACCCCTAGACCAACGAGCCTCGGATTTCTTGCAATTCTGCAGACTCGGCCACCGGGCACAGACAAGGTCATGTTTCACGTGGGACAATAAGTATGTTTTCGCACCAGTTCATCAACACAGTTGCCAAACCGCAATCCGCTCAATCCTTGCGGGTATACAGAAAACTTTTTCTTATTGTAGCCACTTTCTTCTGTCGTAGGTTCCATGGTGTAATGGTGAGCATTCTGGACTTTGAATCCAGCGAGTTCAAATCTCGGTGGAACCTCTTTGAGGGTCCAGATGTTTGTCATACACTTGGTTGTAGGGGAAGGGCTGAGTCAGCAATGCGAAAGATACCTGTGGCTTCGAAGCTTTAGTGGAAAGTGCATAAAATTCAATCATCTGTATAACCAGTGCACTGAAAAGCACGAATAATAGTATCGAAATACGTACACTCTAAATAAAAACAGACCCCTTGACCAACGGCTCTAGACCAAACTGCGCTTTTGGAGAAACACAAGCAGACAATGTGTTTGGTTTTGGACAAGTTCATTCAGACAGTTGCCAAGTCACACACTGCTTACCCCTTGTGTAAGCTGGTATATGGAAACATACCCCTACTCCAACAAGCCAAAATTACCAGGGGACTTTGAGGTGTGAGGCACTGCACAAACAAAAGAAGGTTAGGGCACTCATCATACAATACGTTTCGTTTTTTCAAGATATGTTCTTACCACAAACTGCTGACCTATAATACAAGTTGGTAGGCAGAAAACATCAGCACTTTACAGCATTCTGAAGACGTTTGTTCTATGTGCATGTTTCTACGTGTTATACTTTTTGATGGTTTAAAAGTGTTTGAACGAGGGGGTATAGCTCAGTGTTAGAGCATTTGACTGCAGATCAAGAGGTCCTGGTGCCCCCTTTCAGATGTGCCTTAAAATAGATGTTACTGAGGCAGCCTGTAAAAACAAGGAGTGTGTATGTTTAATGTTTATATTTTATGGTGGATAACAGGCGCCTGGACGAGGGGGTGTATCTCAGCCTGCCGCAGGGGAATTAGCTCAAATGGTAGAGCGCTCGCTTAGCATGCGAGAAGTAGCGGGATCGATGCCCGCATTCTCCAGCGACGTGGCTTGTTCTTTACCTCCGATTGAGGCCGACAGGTATCTTCGCAAGCATACATACAGGACCTGGACAAAAGGCTTTCACTTGAATAGGGCCCAGAGTGGGCGAACCATGAATGTGACAGCCTTTCCAAACTTCAGAACGAGATGGTGCAATGTTTTACAGACACAAGGAACTCGGACAGAAAGCACCCGAAACGGCAAAGAGCTATGTCATCTGAAGGCAGGGCTCGTCCGGGATTTGAACCCGGGACCTCTCGCACCCGAAGCGAGAATCATACCCCTAGACCAACGAGCCTCAGATTTCTTGCAATTCTGCAGACTCGGCCACCGGGCACAGACAAGGTCATGTTTCACGTGGGACAATAAGTATGTTTTCGCACCAGTTCATCAACACAGTTGCCAAACCGCAATCCGCTCAATCCTTGCGGGTATACAGAAAACTTTTTCTTATTGTAGCCACTTTCTTCTGTCATAAGTTCCATGGTGTAATGGTGAGCATTCTGGACTTTGAATCCAGCGAGTTCAAATCTCGGTGGAACCTCTTTGAGGGTCCAGATGTTTGTCATACACTTGGTTGTAGGGGAAGGGCTGAGTCAGCAATGCGAAAGATACCTGTGGCTTCGAAGCTTTAGTGGAAAGTGCATAAAATTCAATCATCTGTATAACCAGTGCACTGAAAAGCACGAATAATAGTATCGAAATACGTACACTCTAAATAAAAACAGACCCCTTGACCAACGGCTCTAGACCAAACTGCGCTTTTGGAGAAACACAAGCAGACAATGTGTTTGGTTTTGGACAAGTTCATTCAGACAGTTGCCAAGTCACACACTGCTTACCCCTTGTGTAAGCTGGTATATGGAAACATACCCCTACTCCAACAAGCCAAAATTACCAGGGGACTTTGAGGTGTGAGGCACTGCACAAACAAAAGAAGGTTAGGGCACTCATCATACAATACGTTTCGTTTTTTCAAGATATGTTCTTACCACAAACTGCTGACCTATAATACAAGTTGGTAGGCAGAAAACATCAGCACTTTACAGCATTCTGAAGACGTTTGTTCTATGTGCATGTTTCTACGTGTTATACTTTTTGATGGTTTAAAAGTGTTTGAACGAGGGGGTATAGCTCAGTGTTAGAGCATTTGACTGCAGATCAAGAGGTCCTGGTGCCCCCTTTCAGATGTGCCTTAAAATAGATGTTACTGAGGCAGCCTGTAAAAACAAGGAGTGTGTATGTTTAACGTTTATATTTTATGGTGGATAACAGGCGCCTGGACGAGGGGGTGTATCTCAGCCTGCCGCAGGGGAATTAGCTCAAATGGTAGAGCGCTCGCTTAGCATGCGAGAAGTAGCGGGATCGATGCCCGCATTCTCCAGCGACGTGGCTTGTTCTTTACCTCCGATTGAGGCCGACAGGTATCTTCGCAAGCATACATACAGGACCTGGACAAAAGGCTTTCACTTGAATAGGGCCCAGAGTGGGCGAACCATGAATGTGACAGCCTTTCCAAACTTCAGAACGAGATGGTGCAATGTTCAGACACAAGGAACTCGGACAGAAAGCACCCGAAACGGCAAAGAGCTATGTCATCTGAAGGCAGGGCTCGTCCGGGATTTGAACCCGGGACCTCTCGCACCCTAAGCGAGAATCATACCCCTAGACCAACGAGCCTCGGATTTCTGGCAATTCTGCAGACTCGGCCACCGGGCACAGACAAGGTCATGTTTCATGTGGGACAATAAGTATGTTTTCGCACCAGTTCATCAACACAGTTTGCGAAACCGCAATCCGCTCAATCCTTGCGGGTATACAGAAAACTTTTTCTTATTGTAGCCACTTTCTTCTGTCGTAGGTTCCATGGTGTAATGGTGAGCATTCTGGACTTTGAATGCAGCGATCCAAGGTCTTTGTGGGTCCCGATGTTTGTCATAAACTTGGTTGTAGGGGAAGGTCCGAGTCAGCAATGCATTCGCATTTATTCATTTGGCAGACGCTTTTATCCAAAGCGATATTACCCCTGCCGCAGGGGAATTAGCTCAAATGGTAGAGCGCTCGCTTAGCATGCGAGAGGTAGAGGGATCGATGCCCGCATTCTCCAGCGACGTGGCTTGTTCTTTGCCTCCGATTGATGCCGACAGGTATCTTCGCAAGCATACAAAAGCATACGTACAAAAGGCTTTCACTTGAATAGGGCCCAGAGTGGGCGAACCATGAATGTGACAGCCTTTCCAAACTTCAGAACGAGATGGTGCAATGTTTTGCAGACACAAGGAACTCGGACAGAAAGCACCCAAACCGGCAAAGAGCTATGTCATCTGAGGGCAGGGCTCGTCCGGGATTTGAACCCGGGACCTCCTGCACCCTAAGCGAGAATCATACCCCTAGACCAACAACTCTAGACCGAACTGCAGTTTTGGGAAAAGACAAGCAGGTCATGAGACAATGAGTTTGGTTTTGAACAAGTTCATCCATACAGTTGCCAAGTCACACACTATTTTACCCCTTGTGTAAGCTGGTATACAGAAACATACCCCTACACCAACAAGCCAAGGTGGGGTGGCTGGATAGAAGTCTGGTGACTTCAGTGTCAGTCAGTGGGGCGAAAAAGGAGAGTTCGATGCTTGAAGTGAGGGTAGTGTGTACCGAGTTCTGAGGTGCTGAAGTACTTTGCTGATGGATGATATTTTTCTCTGTGGTCAAATGTTAAGTGCGCAGGGGAGTGTTAGGTGCCGAGTGCTAGGTGTATTGCTCACCTTGGTGTTATAGAAATGTAACAGGTATATATATATAGTATCTAAAAATCATTATTATTTTGGGGAACTTTTATTTTGACAGGCGGATTGGTTTTGGGCGTTGAGTGTGTGTGCTGCGAGAGAAGAAGAAGACCGCAGTGTAGCTGTGACAGACAGAAAAAAGTGAGTGTTGTATTTGAGAAGCTTGTCCGACAAAGTAACTTAAACGAAAGTCAATCGGGGCTTGGTCGAATAAAGGACAACATCAAGTGATTTTTTTTTTTTTTGTGAGCTGTGTCCCTCGTTTTTGTAGTTTTTTTTGTGAGTTTTGATCCGTGAATCGCATTGCATTGGACTGCTGGAGTGACGCAGTAATGTTTTGTGAAGGCTACGAGAACTGTGAGTGCATTTAAAGTACAAGTTTAGCTTGATTCGTGACGATTGAAGAGATTTTTCACATTTTTGTTAAAGGTTTGGATCTTTATTGAGAAGCACTCGTACGAACTAACGTTTCAAGAAGACTGGTCACGCACATTTGAGTGTCATCGCACGTGAGGTACGAATTTCTGTTTGCAGTTGGTGTGGAACATAGTTTTTTTTCGAGGAGATTTGAGTTTAAGACTATTTTATGTTACCCTGCCATCCAACAACATTTTAGTTTGGCATCTCAAGTGGTGTGTCTCAGTGTAATACATACATCCCTGTACGTTCATTTCATTTTTGATTCACCTCAGTTTGATTCATTCTCTTTCGACTCACTTTTGATTCACTCATTTTGTTGTGGACATTTTCATTGAGCTTGAAAGATATTTCTGTGAAATCTCAAGAGGATTTCAACGCACGCTACACCAAGACAACCTATTCCTTATTTTTTTAAATATATTTTTGATTCGAGGAACGTTGAACTGTGAGAGTTCAGTTGAATCACAGAACCTAAAGCGAAGTGAGTGAGCACATAAAGGGACATTACACGTCAGTGCTCTTCGAGATGTGAAATTGCATTGTGTATATTGATGTTGTTTTTTCCAAATGTGATTGTCTGATCATTTTAAGTTGATCATTTGAAAACTGAAAACTCATCAAAAGTGGTGTTTAAAAAAGTGTTTTTTAATTTCATTTTGAAGTGGGGTTTATCTATGTACAAGTAGAAAGGTTAGAGCTTTTACATTGAAAATTATTAAGTTGTAGTGAGCGTAAAATAAAACAAAAAGACCATACCTTTTATTTTATTGATCTTATTTTGTGATTATTAACCCTGAATTTAATTCAGGGTTAGAAAGAAAAAGCACTTGATTACAAGAAAAAACACTTGATTACAAGAAAGAAAAAAAGACACAGAGAATAAATATTGCTCAAGGGCCCTTCAGTCATGACCTGCTGGCACTGAGATTAGAACCGGCAACCTTCTGATCACAAGCCCAACGCTCTAACCATTAGGTCACAGCTGACCTCATTGTAGCTTTTTATTTAGAGCTCTCGGGTTGGGAGGAGAGATGAGGACACCAGCCAGCATAACGGAAAACAGGTACTTTAATGTTCCAAAAAACGAAACTTAAACAGACTTCTTGTAATTCAGGATAATACAGGAATAACATAAATCACTCTTCACCACAGACCGTCAGGAAGAACAGTCACTTCAAAAGGGCTTTGCAGATAAGCTTCAAAACAGACATCAGGTACATCTTCCACAGGTAAGTATCTTCAAAACAGGAATTTCAGACACAAACTTCAAAAACAGGCATCAGGTAAGTAATCCAAAATAGGATTTGCATCCATATAATCCATTGTGCGAGACTAAACTAAACTGATGACAACAATGCTCAACAGAAACTCAGTGAGAAACTCAAGCTTAAATAGTGTGGAACAAATTGAAAACATGTGTGGTGCATGAACAATCCAAGATGACGGGTGAGAGTGCAGTGCATGTTGGGAATGGAAATCCTTTTAAAAGTCTGGAGATAAAGATTGTGTGTAACCGGCAGGGGGCGATGATCTGGGGGGGGTGATCGGGGTTCTTACAGTTGTAGTTATCTGTCCCAGGTCTGTGAGCAAGAAGAAAAATGGCAGAACTGGAAGAACTGAAGAAGGAGCTCTTGGAAATGCAGAAGAGGTTAGCGGAGCAAGCTGGGGCGTTGGATCATGACAGAACTGAACAGCGAGAAGCCCTGTCATTGTCCAGAGCAGTAAGGGAGCAGCTAGCATCCACTCGTGCAACCCCAGCAACGATCTATATCCCAAGAGATCACAAATTTACCGATTTCACTGGATCTACAAAACCTGGAGAAGAAAGTGTGGAAGAGTGGATTGTCTCTATGAAATCAGCCTTTCGAGTCATGAAGGTGCCAGAAGAATTGCAGGTGGAACTGATAAAGCAGCATTTAAAGGGAGAGGCTAAATATACTAAATATATCATGATGGAAGAAGTGGATAACAGTGTGGAGTCCATTTTCCAACTGCTCCAGGAAACAAGGTACCTATTGGCACAAGGTTGAAAGACTTTTACGAAAACAAGCACTTGGTGAGACCATACTATGCTTACGATTTACGAGAAAAGCTCCACAAGGGGAAACACAGAGAGCCCAAACGAGTTCCAGATAAATTGAGTGTTTTGAAAGAGCAGTTAGTCCTTGGACTGAGGGATGATTTCCTAAGAAGAGAGATAAAAGGGAGGGTCAAGGAAGAGCAATGCATGACTTTTGCACAGCTGATGCAGGACGCCATCACATGGTCTGAGGAACTGGAAGCACGACCTGAAGACCGCTGTGCACTCTAGTTGCGACTGGTGACATTCCATCCTCACTGACATTAGAAAAGTTGCACGAGGCAATAGAGAAGATAGCTGCATAGCAGGAAGAATTGTACAGAATTGTACATAGTCAAGGGAGAGTTGATCCCCAGCCTGATATTATGAGAAGGCAGCCTCTGAGAAACAGTGAAGTTACACATGTGGTCAACCAGGTCACACCAGTCGACGTTGTAGACAGTTTAAGGAGCTGGGTAACCGGGGCACTGCGTCATCACCAATGGCGGAAGTATCTGAGGTGTTAAGGGGAGCTTCGTCAGGGGACAATGCAAGCACTAGTGGGCCTTCCGTAATCCGGAGCCATACAGCTGATTGGAATGCAGATATAGCAACAGAAACACTAAGGGATAGTGCTTTTGGAGACTGTTTGACAGTGGATGTGAAAATAGCAGGGGTGCCCACCAAATGCTTGTTGGACATTGGTTTAGAGGTTACCACCATCTCAGAGTCTGACTTTAAACATAATTTCGGAGCACAAGAGATACAGCTGGTGTCTGCTAACTAGGTGCGCCTCACTGCTGCAAACGGACTAGACATTCCTGTCCTTGGATGTCTACAGGCAGACATAGAGTGCATGGGAAAGCTGCTTCCAGGGAAGTGTGTTTTCGTGATAACAGACTCAAACCCCGATGTGAAGGAGATGAAATGGATTGGCTGAAATTGTGGGGATGAATGTGCTTAGTGAATTGAAAAACCTTGTGCTGTCTGGAAAGGATTTGGATAAGGAGAGCAAAGTGAGCCAACGTGCAGATGCTAATGTCAGACGAGTAATAGCAAAAGTTAAAAAATATGAAGGACTCTTGGGCCCAGAGAGAAGGCTAGGATTTGTTAAGGTGTCTGGGAAGCAAATTGTGATAATCCCACCCTTAAGTGAGAAGTTTGTGGAGTGCCACTGCAGTATACCTCATCAAGTGGAGCATCAAGTGTTGGTGGAGTCCATGGGTTCTGTTACTCTTCCAAAAGGATTGTTAGTAGCCAATGTGTTTGCAAGCCCAGAAAAGGGGAAAGTTCCGGTGTGAGTGTTAAATCTCTGTCAAAAAAACATCAGGTTGATGCCAAGATCCAGGATTGCAGTTGTGTCTAAGCCTCATAAAGTAGTCCCAAAGCAAATGGTGGAATTCAAAAAGGATGATGATGAGTTGCATGGATTCTCTTCGCTCTGTCAACGGAGGCAGTCGCATTTTTCTTGCTCCCGTCCTTCCCTTTTTTTCCTGCTGATCTCGTGTCTTGTCTCGTTTCATCTATTGAGAGATTCTCTCTGCACTGCTCTACAACTGAAATTATGGATCTGATCAACTGGTCTCTCAACGCTATTGACACGATCTTCTCGACGAGAAGCTTGGGTTCGGGGGAACCTGTCTGCCCTGATGGAACGTTCGCAGCTGGCTACACGATGGACGCCTGGGAGAGATGGCGGATTGTGTGTCTGGCTCCTCTTTCCGTGGAGGACATTGAAGATATCTACCTATTCGGAACCATGATAACAGGTATTATGCTGATTGGATGAGGCTGTGCCCTTAGTTATCGAGAAATTAAGAAAACGGTAACAGCTCTCAAAAGTCTCACAAGGCTGCTCATTATGATGGAAGTCGTGGGAAGAGCGGTTGGCTCTGGAAATGAGACTATTAACCGCAATATGGATTCTATCACGGAGAAGCTCACGACTTTGCAAGGGAAAATTGATATTCTTGGAGACCAATTGGACAAAGAGAGTAGCCGTGGAAATGGAATGCGGTTGCTCGCCCCAAGACTAAACAATCAAACTTATCTTTTTCGACTCCCCCGTATCAGCCTCGGCCAAGGCTGGTGCTGGAATTCTACCCTGAGTGGAGCAGTACGGAGAGACGCTCTTGCGTCCCTCCCCCATTCTACTGAAACACCTGCACACAGACTATCACACAGACTATCACACACACACAAAACACAGGCCGCACTCGAGGGCGGCCAACCACTCCCAGATTAATGCCTCCGTCGCTTTGACCCACCAGCCTGACAAGTGGGTCTGCATGCGGCGCCACCATGGCAGCAGAATCAGATGCTGCTTGTTGTGAACTGGATTACCTATCCCTGTTGCAAGTCTTGTCTTTGGTGTATTGTGTACATGTTTTTCTCCCCACCTTCTCCATGTTATGCTTTATCTTCTTCTAAAAATACATTTCGTTGCACTGTACTTGTATGTGTGTAATGACAATAAATTGAATCAAATAAAAAAAATCAAATCAAATGTTAAACGACACCTACAGTGCAGCATTAAGAGTCAGAACAAGCCCGAACAATTGTCAATACCAGTTCAGATGAATCAGGACAGGTTAAATACCCGTTACAGAAAGACGTTTTAGCTGTGGAAACACTAGCAGAGAAAGAGGAGAGTAGTGACTGGTAGTCCCTTAGGTCAGCAGGATCCTTGCGCCATTTCCTTTCAGCAGCCCTGAGTGTACCCCGTTGTTAATGGAGGATGTCAGACAGCCAAGGGCAGGAGGGGGTGGCCAGAGCTGGCCTGGAGGACAGAGGACAAAAGTTATATAGACAGGATGTAAATTTTAAGTTTATGGTGTTGGTGGCAGTCTCAGCATCTAGAGATGCAAAGTTGGAGGGTAGAGAGTGTGGTGTATGGAGTGTGAGGAAACTCTGGGTTTGTTATGCATGTCCATTCTAAGAGAGTAACTCTTTGTTCGGGTTTTGGTTGGCCCTCGTGGTTGGCAGGCCAGTTTTTGTTCAGTAAAAGAAGTTAGACAGTTCGTTGGTGTCTGATCTTTATTGTGTACAACAATTGGCGACAAGGATTTAAGGATTTACGGATATGTTGTTGACACGATGGCTGGATACATTGGGATAATTGAGTCTTTTGACAGTGCCCCATAGTTCCCCTCGGAGTGATGCCTGTGACAGTAGAATAAAACAACCAACAGGTCGAGCTAGATCTGTACATAGTGCAGACAGAAGGACCAGCACTCTGGGGACGAGATTGGCTGAGGAAGCTGAAGTTGGACTGGGAATCCATTAAAAGCCTACAAGTATCCAATCCGGGGTACAGCGTACACAGAAACAACTGAAGGAAGTGCTGGGTAAAGCTACAACTGTGTTTCAACCTGGTTTTGGAACCCTGAAACACATTAAAGGAAAAATAACTCTTGAGGAGTCTGCAGTTCCTAAGTTTCACAAGGCACGTCCAGTTCCTTATGCTATCCGCCAGAAAGTCGAAATTGAGCTAGATAGGCTAGAAGCTGAAGGAATCCTTTCCAATGTCGATTGGAGCCCCTGGGCAACCCCAGTCGTTCCAGTTGCAAAAAGGACGGGACAGTAAGGCTGTGCAGGGATTTTAAAGTCTCCATCAACCCTGTGCTGCAAGCAGAACAATATACACTCCCAAGAATTGAGGATATTTTTGCTAACCTTTCAGGAGGGCAGTTTTTCAGCAAAATAGATCTGGCAGAAGCATACTTGCAGATGGAAATAGAAGAGGACTCGAAAGTGTACCTAACAATAAACACCCATAAAGGACTGTATCGCTACAATAGGCTGGTTTTCGGCATCGCCTCAGCCCCAGCGCTTTGGCAAAGAGCAATGGAGCAGGTACTTCAAGGATTCCCAGGGACACAATGCTACCTTGATGACATTATAGTCACAGGAGAGAACAACTACAGTCATCTAGAGAATCTGACACGTGTCCTGAAAAGACTAGAGGAGTATGGACTACGGGCAAGACGTGATAAGTGTGAGTTTTTCAAGAGCACCATCACATACTGTGGAGACGAGATCGATGCAAACGGACTACACAAATGTCTTGGCAAACTAAAAGCTGTCGCAGAGGCACCGCAACCAAAAGACGTCTCACAGCTGCGGTCCTTTCCTGGATTCGTTAATTATTACAACCGGTTCCTGCCAAACCTTGCCAATGTTCTTCACCCTCTCCATGCACTACTAAGGACAGGAAAGAAATGGATGTGGACAAGGCAGTGTGAACGAGCATTTCAGGAGGCTAAGAAACTGGTGATGTCAGACACAGTGTTGACCTGCACAAACCCGTGAAGCTAGCCTGTGATGCCTCACCATATGGAATCGGTGCGGTGTTGTCGCATGTGATGTGTGATGGAACGGAACACCCCATAGCCTTTGCATCGCGCTCCCTAAGTGCTGCAGACACAAATTATGCACAGATAGACTAAGAAGCTTTAAGCCTGGTCTGGGGCGTAAAGCGATTTAATCAGTATTTGTATGGAAAGGAATTTATCTTGGTTACGGACCATCAGCCCCTGCTTTCCATTTTCAGTCCTCAGAAAGGAGTACCACTGACAGCTGCTGCACGAATGCAGAGATGGGCACTGTTTCTGGGAGTACACAGATATCGAATTGAGTTCAAACGAACGCTCACGGTTACCTTTAAAGGGTCACGGCCTAGAGTCAACAATATAAAGCACAGCCCTGGACGTTTTTACTCTGGGGCAGCTTGAGAATTCTCCTGTCACAGCTGAAATGATCCAGAGAGAAACCAGAAGAGACCCTACCTTGTCAGAGGTCTACACAGCCACTCAAACCGGCTGGAGTGTAGAACAAAAAGATAGATTTCCACAGTTCTATCAGCGGCGGGATGAACTATCTCTGAACGGAGGATGCATCATGTGGGGGTTAAGAGTCGTGGTACCACCAAAATTGCACACTTGAGTGTTGGAAGAAGTGCATACTGGCCATTTAGGGATGGTAAAGATGAAGACGCTTGCACAGAGTTTCGTTTGGTGACCGGGAATTGACCAGCAAATAGAACAACTTCCCATGTGTTCAAAAGATGCCAAAGACTGGTCCGTTGCATCCTTGGGAATGGCCTACATCACCATGGCAACGGATAAATGTTGACTTTGCAGGGCCGTTTATGGGACGTATGTTTCTGGTCATTGTTGATGCATGCACTAAGTGGCCAGAGGTTTTTGATATTACCACTACAACGGCTAGTCAAACCATTGCAGTACTGAGAGATCTGTTTGCAAGGACCGGTGTTCCACAACAGTTGGTGAGTGACAATGGGTCATCAACCACGTAACATTAGCGCCATACCACCCTGCCAAAAAAGGGTTGGCGGAATGATTCGTGCAAAGTTTGAAAAATGCACTGCGAGCCATGACGAATTAAAGAATCTCACTAAGCCAGAAGCTGCACAACTTCTTGTTTGAGTACAGAAATGCAGTACACATCACCACTAATCGAACACCTGCCATGTTGTTCATGGGAAGACCTCCACGTTCCAGGCTTGATTTGGTGAAACCTAACTTGAAAAGAACTGTAGAAGACAACCAACTGAAACAATCAAACAGGAGGACAGACAACACGTGAGTTGGGAATTGGAGAGTGTGGGCTCGCTAGAGATTACAGAGGTGATCACAAGTGGATGCCTGCAAAGGTTAAAGAACGCACTGGAGCGCTTTCTTATACAGTCGAGGTTGCTCCAGACACCACTTGGAGACGACACATCGATCAGCTGAAGAAATCAAATGCTTCTCAGGAACATGTGAAGAATGTGCCTATTCCAACTTCTGTGCCTGTTATCAATGGTAATGATACCACTGCGCCACAAGATGTTGTTAAACCAATCATTGAAACACCACAGACCCCAACTTCATCCTGTCTTCAAGGACGTTATCCTACACGTTTGAGGAATCCTCCCCATCGACTTGATTTATAAGAACTCACTAGAAAGAATTGAATGTATATATATATTATTAAGCGGGACATTATTGAAATGCCTTGGTAAAGATATTTTGTTGTAAACAAGTTGTATCTGCTCTGAAAACAATTTCTTTGTTGATTGACTTCTTATCTAGAGGGGAGGGGTTGTGGTGTATTGAGTGTGGGGAAACTCCGGGTTTGTATGCATGTCCATTCTAAGAGAGTAACTCTTTGTTCGGGTTTTGGTTGGCCAACCCCTCGTGGTTGGCAGGCCAGTTTTTGTACAGTAAAAGAAGTTAGACAGTTCATTGGTGTCTGATCTTTATTGTGTTCAATAGTACAAACACAACAGAGAGGATGTCACTTTTGCAGAGAGGGTGCTAGGGAGAGAGAGTCTAAAACATGTGGTGGTGTTGGTGTAGTGCATGTAGAGAGGAGCATGTTGAAAGTGATCAGAAATTTTTAATGTTGTCTGTGGTGCAGTTACGGGTGTAGATGTGATTTACATTTACATTTATTCATTTGGCAGACGCTTTTATCCAAAGCGACTTACAAGTAGTTTTTTTACAGTGACACATTACTGCAGAGCAATCAGGGGTAAGGTGCCTTGCTCAAGGGCACTTCAGTCATGACCTGCTGGCCCTGAGATTAGAACCTTCAACCTTCTGATCACAAGCCCAACTCTCTAACCACCAGGCCACAGCTGACCCCTCAGATCTAGGCACGTGAGGTCGAACGAGGCAGTGAGGGTGTGGAAGTCAGAACCATAGGGTTTGTCCATGTGGATATTGAAGTCCCCAAAGACTACAAGAGAGCCACCATCCTCCGGGAATGATGAGAGCAGCACATCTAACTCTGCAATGAAGTTTGAAAGAGGACGTGGGGTTGAAAAAATACGACAATACTGAGCTGAGTGGGAGAAGTGATATTAACAGCGTGGTATTCAAAGGAATAGTTGTTGCATAGGGAAGATAGTGTGGAACATTTCCAATTATAGTTGATAAGCAAACTTGTGCCTCCTCCTCTTACAGTTTGGCGGAGAGAGCAGCGGGTGAGTCCTCAGGACAAATTTCACATGTCACAGGACCTAAACAGAAGAAGAACAACTTAACTATCCCTCAGCCAACGAGTAATGAAATAAACCAGCTCAAATAGTCTCACTCATAATTTACAATTATTCATTTGGAAAAATGAATAAATGAGCCTCCTGATGTAAGTGTCAAAGAGCCTCCTGATGTAAGTGTCCTTATCTTCCAGGCAAGAGAGGGAAATATGGAGGGCAGCAGCAATGGCGTCTGAGGGGGACCTGTTGTGCTGATATTCGTACTGCAGTGGGTCCAATATGTCCAACATACTGCGGGTGGAGACCTAGTTTCTCTAACGGTAAGAAGCCGCCCAGCACTGTAAGGGCCACAGGTTCACCACCTGGTCCCGAAAGGGAGTGTGGGGACTTTGGACACATAGGTGGGCCTGGGTCTCAGGATAACATGAGAGTGTCTCCGCCCAAACTCTAGGCAATCCGTGGACACAGACAATGCTTGTAGGTCCTCTACCCTCTTGATAGAAGCGAGTGCCGACTGGTTCGTGATGAGCGGCAATGGTGGCTACATACACTTTCTGTGTGGAAGGGGAGAGATTGCTCTCAAGTCTCTATACAGGAATAACAACACACATTCAATCGAGCAACTTTGCGGGTCTTCTCCTCAAGAAGAAGCAACACTTAAAGGCGTACAGCTGCCAAATGGCAGGGGCCATAGCCTGAGTGATGGTCTAAACCACCGCAGGGGGTTGGGCCAGTACGACACTTGATTCAATTCAATTTTATTTATATAGCGCTTTTCACAATGTGCATTTTTCCAAAGCAGCTTCGCAGGAGAAAATAAGAAAAACTGAAAAACACAAAAAAGGTCAAACACAGCACAGTACATGGTGTTTATATAACATGTTAAATTATTCTAGTAAATAATATCTAATAAATGCAGTGTCCCGGTTGTTTATTTAGCATATTTTGCATTAAGTGTGTTCTGTCTTCTATTAGAAGCTATGTTAGAATTTATAGAAACATTTTTCATTTGTTTATATTTATTTGTATAAATATTAAATTTTCTGATTTTATTACATTTACCTGCTGATGTTATTGAAACTCCTGTGTGCAGTCTTTTATTATGACATGGTTCTCTATGCAACGCACACTGGGAAACCGGAAGTAACGATCGCGAGGTGCCGTGAGCCCCTTAGGAGACATTTATTATGATGAATCCTTCTAAACCCTGTCGAAAGCAATGGCTGTACGTTTATGTCATGCATATACATATTACATATAGCTAGAGAGTATTTTTTTATGTTCATGTTGTAATTTGTATACAAATGTGTTGTGCTATTAATAACTATGGTTGCATGGCTATCATTGAATGTTAATACATTCTTATTTTGATTTCATTTAATTAAAGTTTTACTCAGTTCGATGGCTATTGAGCTTGATGGCGTAAACAATTCTATACATCATTAAAGGAGCAAGGCGCTCTTATCCTGGCTCTTGAACAGAGTTTGGCTTGCTGTTTATTTATATTACACGCACAGAAGCAAAACATTTAAAGAGAACAGTACAAAGTGAATGCTTGGCTGAAAAATATGGGTCTTTTATCTATATTTAAATTGAGTGTTTATGACCCTCGAATAGTAACGGGAAGGTTATTCTATTAGGGATGCACTGATACCAGTATCGGTATTGGGCCCGATACCAAGCTCATGTACTTGTACTCATAAAATTTTCCCCGATACCAAAGACCGATACCTCACATGACGTAATTGACAGAACGTTCCAGTGCACACTGTTGAACAATTCTTCAATGTTCTGCGTGTTCAGAATTGGAGAGAGGCCAGTCAAAGTAAAATCTTGAAATTTATTGATCAGAAGATTCAAAAATACAACAGCTGCTGGGTGGGCTGCCTCAGACGCACACGTCTCACACAAAGACATCTCACAAAGGACCCACACCGAAGAACAATCTTACATGGCATTTATAATATTTATGATATCTTTTATTAGCTCGAGAAGCTAATGTCCTTTCGCGGATGTGAAATCCTGGGAACACGTCCAATCCGCTTCCTCTCCTTTGTTCTGTCTCAGCCAATCAGCTCACACTGCTTGTCCCGACTATTTGTGGAGACCCCATACCTCACCAAATTTCAACGAGCTCTGCGTAATCTGATCTTTACACACACACACATATTATTTTGGTACAGAAAGTTCACTCCAAATAAGTCCTTTGGTTAACTCACACACTTGTTATATTTTTAACATATTATGCACAGTTAGTGATCAATAATGAAATCATAAAGTATATTAAATGTAAAAGCACGTTTAAACCATTATAAAAATCACAATAAAAATCCTTCAGTCCCTCTCTTGACCACTGAAAGTGGTCATACATCATCACAATCATCGTTATCATCCTCATCTAGGAAGTGGTCGCCAGACAATAGAGGCATGGTATATTTGGGAGGGGTTACGTCTGTTTTTTCTATTGCCGCTAATATTAATTGGTTACATAGTGATCTGATACAGGGAATGCAACAGCATCCACATGAGACCAAAATACCTACGAATACAGCTATCGATACGACAATCGACATTATTACTGATTTCTATTTGCCTAGTGCCTTGTCTAGCCAATCTCCAATAGGATTATTTACTCTTGAATGTTCCTTCATTTCGATAGACAAAGTTTTCAATCCTTCCAATGCCCTCGTCACTGATCCATCTGGGGCAGTATTATTGGGAATGTACGTACAACAAAGATCACCAAACATTACACATACTCCTCCCTTTTCTGCCAATAACATGTCCAGAGCCATACGGTTCTGGATGGAAATCAATGAGGTTGGTGCAAGTTGCTCCGCTAAACCATCTACGGCATCCCTTGTCATATTTTCTAGTCTCATCACATTATAATGCACATAATTAATCCTATCTTCATTCTTGTTCGGGGTGACTGGAAAAAGAGAAGCTATTATTGGTATATTCTCAAAATCTGCTGCCACTTGGTTTGCTAGCTTATATTCATCTGGTACACCTAGTGGAATTCCTATCGCATCGATATACGTGGGACTATTTAATGTGAAATCTCCACTTGAACCTATTGCTCTCCTTTTAATAATGTGTCTCCTACGTCTTCTAGTCAATGTTGCTGAATTCACGGTTTCTGTTCTGACTGCTCTATCTCCTATCAGGGTTATTGGAGCTCCCAGTCTTACCAAAGCACACACTCCCTTTGCCTTCTCAGGTATCCTAGTAAACAATCTTCGATCTCCACAATAATAATACAAACCTGCCCTAGCCCACGTACCTATTTTAGTTCCATTATCTACTATTATCTGATCACACCACTCCTTGTTTATCTCCCCCAGGTTGCTAGTTGGTGATTGACGTTCAATATCATAGCAAGTATAATTTGCTTTCTTTGGTGTAAATGGACCTGACCGTGAAAGATTGGTTATTGGTGGAAATATTGCTGCCAGTGTGGTACAATTTACTGGACTGGCCATCCGTGTCAATGCCAACATACACTCATAGCCCCACATATCGTTTTGATACAACGGGGCTGGTTCAATATATAAATGGGGTCTTGCATTAGCACATCCTACACAATCATCTATGCTCTGTTCTCTGGCTGTGGTAATTATCCATTCCAGCCACAAATTATTTTCCCCATATCCTGTGGCTCTTTCTATCATATCTTCTGGTTTTAACATGGTGTAATCTATTTCTACTACCCCATTCTTCTGTTCTACCGATAATGGCTCAGCTACTGTCCCATTTCTTTCCTCCTCAGGTGAACTGTCCACAACAAATTTTATTACTGCTTTTCTATCTGTTCCTTGCATGTGCACCCCCATTATAAGGAAAAAGTCCCCTGTATAATTGGCTGATCCTTTTCTGGTGGATATTGAAAGGGTGAGTGGATTTTGGCTTGCACTGTAATCTCTTTGCATTTTAAAATCAAATTTTGCCGAGGTTTGGGTCCAAAGGCTGGGTTCTTTCGGGGTCCAACCACCGGTATATGCTATTACCTTATTCCATGACGGACACCGTTCATCCCTTTGGGTTTGCCTAGACTGGTATGCCTTACAAACACTGTCCATATTCCTGTCCATACATACATATACCTCGTACCCCCTCCATGAGCTATTTTTCCCCCCGCAATTAATGACAGCGGATAGGTCGAAAGTAAATGATGTGGTCTTACCCCAAACATAGTTAATTACGAGTTGTTCACATGGTAACCTCGTATCGCTATGGCTCTTTTGTGTCTCGGTTTCGATATGGTGTTGTTGCTTTCCTGACCCTCAGTTAGGCTAAAAATTATTCCTACTACAACTCCTGAAATTATTAATAAGATCCCCAACTGCTTACAGTTTTCCCACAGCTTCATCTCGTTACCCTCTCTTGGACTTTAAAGGAACAATAAACACACTCTTGAAAATTTCAATGGTTAAACACACAGTATACTTATACACAATGTGAAAGTTGTACACAGGTGTCCGGCTGCAGCGGCGTCGACGGTCCTGGAAAAGATCTACCTGTAAGCAATTCAAAAGGTGTAAAGCCAGTAATTCTGTTGACAGAGGAACGTACAGACATTAGAGCCAACGGAAGAGCTGATAGCCATGATAATTTGGTCTGTGCACAGATTTTAGCCAATTTAAGTTTCAGCGTTAGGTTCATCCGTTCGACCTTACCTTGCGATTCAGGATGATAGACGGCTCCAAACGCATGCGTTAGGCCCAGCGATTTCTCTACGATTTTTAAATGCTCATTTTTGAAATGCAATCAGTTATCTGAACGGATATGCCTGGGAAAACCGTAATGCAGGATATAATGATTTATGAGACATTTAATAACTGCAGTATTGTCTTCTTTCCCACAAGGAAAAGCCTCAGGCCAACCTGTGAATTGGTCAACTATCACCAACAAATACCGTTTCCCTTGCACCCCCTCTACCATGTCTGTAAAGTCAATCACGATTTCCTCTCCTGGGCCTCGCAAGGGCAAAAATGTACCCTTCAACTGTTTTAAGGTTGGTTTGATGTTATGTTTTTGACAAATGTCGCATGAAAGTACAAAGTTGGACACCATAGCTGTCAAAAAAGGATGCCACCAATATTGCAATGTTTTCATCATCTGTTTTGAACTCACGTGCGACACAGTGTGTGCTTGGATCATGATAGAGCGTGACAGGCTCATGGGCAATGCTGGTCTGCTATCTGGGGCCTGCCACAGACCATCTGGTGCACACAGGGCCCCATACTCTGTCCACGTTGACAGTTCTTCTGGTGTGCATTTGCCATGTTCGGCCAAAAGTGTTTCTCTGCTGAAAGATGGTAACAATTTCACATATGAACAGTCAGTCTGTACCATCATGGTTACCTGATAGCCTGCAGCTGTTTTGGCAGCCAAGTCAGCAGCCTCATTTCTGTTTATGTTTTACACTGGCCCTGACATTTTATGACAGCAACAGCTGCTGTGATTTTCAATGCGTCCAACAGTGCACGTGCTTCTGCGTCATGTGCTATAGGCCTACCAGACGTAGTGACGAACCAACTTCTTTGCCAAACTTCTTTGCGAGTTCGACATGGACAGCACCCACGACATAAGCTGAGTCACTGTAAATGTTGACTTTACCAGAGCCTGCAAGTTTTAGTGCTTGTGTGACCGCAATTAGTTCTGCTCTCTGTGCTGACTGTTTGCCTTCTATTTTTGCTGCTTCCCTAGTGGTGTAACCTAAGTCTGTTTGCTGCACAACAGAGTATGCCGAGACCAAAGAGCCGTCATGAGCTCTGAAACAGCACCCGTCCGTGAATAGTGTAACCACGTCCGAGGCTTCAGGGATAGGGGTTGCAGTTAAGTCCTGGCGAACACGAGATGCCAGGTCAGTGATTGGTGCACAGTCATGTGGTTCCCCTTTGGTGAACAAATCTGCCATGTTCATTTGGACAGTTTTCTCTGCCTCAACGGTGAAAATGTAAATGATTCAGAGTTGACAAACGACATGACAGAGTGCGTGGTCAGGACCGTTAACTGATGACCCATCACAATGTGTGATGTCTTTTCAATGATCTTTGCCAATCCTGCAGTGAACCTGGCACAAGCTGGCTGGCGTTGTTCAATGGCGTCCATTAGGACACTGACATACATGAGCACACGTCTAGCACTAGACTGCTTCTGGAAAAGTACTCCATATGCGCTATTCCCTGTTTCAGAAACGTCCAGGAAAAATGCCTTGCTGTAATCAGGGCTATGCAGATATGCTGCATGTGACAGCTCCCCTTTCAATTTAATGAACGCGGTTTCTGCTTCAGGGGTCCATGTTAACTTTGCCTGTACATTTCGCATGCCTTGTTCCTTGACCATGTCTCGTAATGGCTTGGTGATCGCTACATACATAGGGATATAGTTTCTGCTGAAACCTGTCAATCCCAGAAAGGAAAGCATGTCCTTCACATTGTGTGGCTTTGGGTGTGACAAAATGCCATCACGTTGGCGATCAGACAACGTTGTGCCTTGGCCTGTGATTAAACGGCCCATGAAAGTAACAGATGGCCTGCTGACCTGCAGTTTTTCTTTACTAACCTTGAACCCAGACGCATGCAGCTGTCTCAGAATGGCACCCGTTGCTTTTAAGCAATCTTCGTTGGTTACGGCTGCCAGCAAAAGATCATCAACATACATTATTAGAATGCAATCTACAGGTAACACACAATTTATCAGCTGATCTTTCAGGACCTGATTGAATATCCCTGGCGATAAAATAAAGCCCTGTGGAAGTCTGTTATAAGAATATTGACATTTCTGGTAAGTGAAAGTCAGGCATGATTTACATTCTTCTGAGATTGGTATACAGAAAAAAGCGTTGGCCAAATCAATGCATGTGAACCATTGGTGAGCTGGGGTCAAATTTGAGATGGCAGTATATGGGTTTGGTACGGCCATTGTTGGTGTTGCCATCAGGCTGTTTACTCGACGCAGATCATGGACTAATCTATATTTGTTTGTGCCTGGTTTCTTGACAGGAAAGATCGGGGTGTTCCATGGCGATCGCCATGGAATAATGACACCTTTCTCTTCTAAACCTTGAACAGTGGGCACAATGCCTTCCTCTGCCTCCCTTTTGTTAGGATATTGTGGGACCCAAACTGGATCTGTCGATTTTAACTGAAATGTGACTGGCTCAATGTTACAGAGGCCAACATCCGTTGGACCTTGTGACCAGAGGTCGTGCGGCTGGCTGTTAATTAACTTCTCAGCTCCGGGACCGTCTGTTAGTTCGCGACCATGGCTTCTTGTAATTTCGAGATGAGTCAATTGGCCCGTCAGCCGTTTTTTATGGTACCCAATATGAATCTGTCATACGCGAATGCAAAACCCCAACAATGCCAGAGGGCTCCCAATCGGTCACCAAGCGCAACCTCTTTGTCATAGCTCCTAACTCTCGAGCTTCATGGCCTGGATGCAGTGCCATAGAAATGTGAGGTTCAGCTGTGTCTGCCATTTCATACCATATCTGTTGTTCTGGTGTCAGTGTAACAGGGACTACTACACCCTCTTGTCCTACATATAGGCCATCCCCTCTGAGTGTCCACATTTGGCCCTCAATGTCATGGAACATTTCCTGATATGTGACAGTGTCATTTCGGTCATAAAATAGTGTACAATGCAGGGGGTCGATGGGAGGCAAATAAACAGCTAAGTCTTTAATCCAGGGCCACTGATTCTTATACAGTGACCTGGCCCCTGATTGAGAATCATCTAGTTCCACCCAATATATGTCTGCCATTTCCTGCAAGGGTCCTCCCAACAAAACCTGCTGGTGGCCCTCTCTACTGTGTGCCTGTGAACAGTCGACCTTAGCGCTGTCCGGGAACGTGACTGTGACACCCTCTGGTGAGCATAAAATATTTGCACCCAATTTAATCAACAAATCTCTGCCCAATAAGGGAACAGGTGCTTTTGTGGAGTACAGAAATGAGTGTGACAGGGACTGATTTGCCACTTTCGTGGTAAGAGGAACAGTAAGATTCCAATGTTCTAACCCTCCAGAGAATCCCATAACTCCAACAGTCTTATCACTTAGGTCTATGTCACTGATTGTGCCCCTCGTTACTGTTGAGTATGTTGCTCCGGTATCTGTTGTTAACCACTATAATCATGTAAGGCTCAGCCAAACCTCTCATGATTTTTCTCTGTTGGCCTCTTCAACAATCTCCCGCGACTACCCCCTGGCCCCATGCTGGGTGCAAGGGCGCCTGAATCGAGTGGAGAGGTGGGTGTTGTTGCTCCGGGTGTTTTGGAGTTTGTGGTCCTCTGCAACGACCACTGGGCCCACCTCTATGAGGATCCCATCCCCCCGCAGGTGGTCCCATATACTGGCTGTCCCCTGCCATGGGACAATCTTTCCTCCAATGATCAGTCCCCCCACACTGATAACATGCACCCCTTGGGTGCACCCCTCCCCATTCGGCTTCCCCCTAGCCCATCCGCTATTGCCCCGTGGCCTATACCCTCCCCATGGTTTTATTAATTGGAAATTAGGGACATGTCCTCCCTGAGCATAGCCAAAAGTTTCAGGTGTGACTATGGGAAAAGGTGGGGTCTTTACCCCGGGCTGCCCGTCAAAGCCGCTGCTCACAGGACGTTGTGGCATTTGTTTTGATTTTTTACTGTCTGCCTTAGCCATTTCTAATTGCAGTTTTAACAATTGTTGCTTTGTCTTTTCGAATTTCCTCCTGTTCTTTATCCTGTTTATCGACTGATCTATCAATATGGAACACCAGATGTCTTTCCCACATTTCGTTGCTGGCAAATGGAGTGTCAGGATTACATTCCATTGCCTGCTTGACACCGTTGGGGGCCCCTGTCATTATGGCAGTTCTAAATATATCACGCGTAATTGGATTACTTTGACTGTTTTCTTCTACCATCTGCTCCCATTCAGCTGCGCATCTAAAATAATAACTTGCTCCAGTCTCACCAGGCTTAATGCGGAATTTAATGTTTTGGTATACGGTTGGGGGTGTTGGAAATTTTTCTCTGAGGGCCCTGGCGATCGCTGTACTGACAGTGGTATACCGTACATCATTGGGTTCGTCTTCAAGGTTTGCATCCTTCTCAAACTCTGCCATCTGAAAAACAGGAAAAATTTGGCCCAAAAGGCATCTTATATCTCCCACCGCCAAGGTGGTGCCGTAGCACAATGCCATCAACTTTGTAAGCCATCTGCCTCCACCAGATGTAATGGGGGGCAATTTTGCCAGCACAGCTGTCATGTCACTATGGCTCCAGGGCTGGTACTTTAGTACCCCTCCGTTGCCCTGAATCAGAGGCATATTAGTTGCCCCTCCTGACATTAGTTGGGCGTTTGGCACATTAACATTCCTTTCATCATACTCACTGCCTGGGTGACACATAATGTCCCACTGTCTCTCTTGAGGGGGAGTGAATTGACAGGCTGGAGTGGATTGACAGGCTCTGGTACGACTCCTAGTACCCTGTGACACTGGGGTAGACATCATAGTTCCTTTAATGACTACGTCCCTACATACCTGCAGTGGCCCTTCATCCTCACTGTTGTTACATGCTCCCTGTCCCTTCATGTCTTTTTTTTTCTCCTCATTGTGCACTACTCGTGCTTTTTCGCTTGTTATACTATCCTTTCTTTGTAACATTTCCTGTCTATTTCCCATTATTTCTAATTGTGCTGTCAACACGTTTATTTGATCCTTTAAAACATCTAGATCTGGCATGTCTACCTCCACCCTGGAATCTTTCACATTCACTTGGACTTGCTGTGACGCTGGTAAATAGGGCGGTGGCGACAGCTTATTCAAATCAGAACATAAGGGGGCGGTCTCAGTATGACACGAGATACTGGGCCCTGCACTTCCTGACTCTCTCATCAGTTTTTTCTCTGACTTTTCCGACTGCACATGTTCTGTGCTCTTTTTTGGGGAACTTAAAGCAATTGCAGTCTTTGCAATGCGTGTCCATAATCGTAGTTCTTCTCTCAGTTTCTCTTCCTCCTTTTTATGCTTATTCCTCTCTAACCACTTCACATCTTTTCCTCCTTCTACATGTTTGTTTAAACTTGCATGCGCTTTTTCCTCCATTTCCTTGATTTTTGGTGTTATCTTAATTAATACATTCTCCGATCTTAATTAATACATTCTCCATTTTCCATACATATCTGACTCCATTTACTTTCCCAAATCTTTCTTTCCTTTCTATGATTTTTCAGTTCCGACTGAGCAATTAACATATCCACAATTTTTTCCCACTGCATAGCTACCAGTGAACACCCATAAATCACACACTTCCTCTCAAATTCAGACATTTTACACAATAATATTACAGTATACAATACACAATTAATATACACAGTTTAATCGGCTTTTAGCGTATCTTTAGCGTTTTAAAAGCATTTATCCCTGTTCATTCACTTTTATCATGCCGCAAGACTTTTATACTTGCAGGTGTTTAAAAGGATTTCACAATTATCTCATTTTTATCATGCCGTGGACTTTATACCAACGGTGTTTTAAAAATGCCTTTTGGCGTGCAATAAGCCTGGTTACTTATAGGCGTTTCAAAAGTATTTAACAACAATAGTTCTTCTTAACTATCGTGACGCGGGCCTGATTACCCCGTAATATAATATAAAAATCGTAACGCGGGCCTGGTTACCCCGTAATATAAAAAAAAAATATTCTTTTATTCTGATCAACAAATATCACCAATTTCTAATTTGTAATCAATGGTACGGATATACTTCAAACTCACATAAATTTGGAATATTCAATCTGCAGAAGTTTGTTTAAACAGGTCTCTGCTTACCTTATCTTATTCTGTCGACAGTGTGTTGAAGTTTAAAGTTGTCACGTCCCGATTTTCGGTCAATCCCCGAGTTTTACAATTCTCTTTAAATGCCCCTTTTCTCCAATCACGTCGGGGTCACCATCTGTTGAACAATTCTTCAATGTTCTGCGTGTTCAGAATTGGAGAGAGGCCAGTCAAAGTAAAATCTTGAAGTTTATTGATCAGAAGATTCAAAAATACAACAGCTGCTGGGTGGGCTGCCTCAGACGCACACGTCTCACACAAAGAAGCGACGTCTCACAAAGGACCCACACCGAAGAACAATTTTACATGGTATTTATAATATTTATGATATCTTTTATTAGCTCGATAAGCTAATGTCCTTTCGCGGATGTGAAATCCTGGGAACACGTCCAATCCGCTTCCTCTCCTTTGTTCTGTCTCAGCCAATCAGCTCACACTGCTTGTCCCGACTATTTGTGGAGACCCCATACCTCACCAAATTTCGACGAGCTCTGCGTAATCTGATCTTTACACACATACACATATTATTTTGGTACAGAAAGTTCACTCCAAATAAGTCCTTTGGTTAACTCACACACTTGTTATATTTTTAACATATAATGCACAGTTAGTGATCAATTATAAAATCATAAAGTATATTAAATGTAAAAGCACATTTAAACCATAATACAAATCACAATAAAAATCCTTCAACACAGAGACACCAGCCGCAGCAGACACAATGTCATAGAGTGTTCACACCAAACGCGGTAAATCGTGCTATTCATGTGGTGTTGGACGCTTGAACATTTTGAGTTTACTCGCTTCATTCGCGCGTGAAATTCGCGTCATAGGAGGGGCTGGCGGCTCCCGTCTAATTGCGAAATGGCGGACATGAATTTTGTTTAGAGGGTAGTTGCGCATTATGTGCTATGGAAGGCTATAGATAGACTCGTTCGGCGCCATGTCTGGGTCCATCAGATCCTTCAGAGGCGCCGCTCGCTGTGTCATAATCACTTCACTACTAGAGCAGGCTCCTGATTGGTTAACACAGCGCGAATTTTCGCCAAAGTTCGGAATTTTTCGCCAAAGTCCGGAATTTTCAACTGCGCGAATCATGCGAACGCTCAATTTGCGCGATTCGCGTCATTTGTGCGAATAGTGTGATACGCGCCGCCTCATTTGCGTGAATCGCACCGCAAGTAGGTCTATCGCGTCTTTGCATTGACTTAACATGTAAATCACTCTCTCAGTGTGGACATATTTCAAAATCAATGATGACGACCCACGCATGGCAATCTGCATGCTTATGTCCTTGGTTTTGCCCTTTGGAGGTTATTGGACACTGTGAATTTTGGGCTTTGAAAATTTGTGATAAGCATATAAGAATTATTTTTTTTTTCATAATATGAGTTGAAGTTAAAGATGCTGATATGTTCATTAGTCTCATTGTGTTGTTCTTAGAAAATTGCGACATAAAAAATAATGTACAACAGGCGTCGGTATCGGCGAGTACCAGGGAAAAAGTACCGGTACGCGTACTCGATCCTTAAAAAGTGGTATCGATGCATCCCTATATTCTATAGTTTAAGTGCTACGTATGAGAAAGCTCGACCCCCTTTGGTGGATTTAGTTATTCTAGATGTTATCAAATGTCCGGAGTTTTGAGATCTAAGAGAGCGTGATGGGTTGTAGTTTGGTAGAAGCTCTGTTAGGTAGGTAGGGGCTAAACCGTTTAAGGCTTTATTGGTGATTAAAATAAGTCAATGCGATACTTAATGGGCAGCAAGTGAAGGGGTTGATAACATTGGGGTTATGTGATCGTATTGGCTGGAACTGGTAAGAACTCTGGCAGCTGCATTCTGAACTAACTGTAGTTTGTTTATTGATGATGCAGGACAACCACTAAGTAGTACACTACAGTAGTCAAGTGTTGAGGTCACAAATGCATGAATAAGCTTCTCTGCGTCTGCAACACATAGAATAGTTTGTAATTTGGCAACATTTCAAAGTTGGAAGAAAGCTGTTTTGTGAGATTTGAGATATCGAAATGACAGATTTTTGTCTAATATAACACCTAAATATATATCTGTATTTGTTGGAGTAACAGTACAGCCATCAATTTGCAGGTTATATTCCGAAACATTCGGCCTACGTGTCTTTGTTCCGATAAGTAATATTTCTGTTTAATTAGAAATTAAAAGGAGGAAATGACAAGTTATCCAATGTTTTATATCTTCGATGCACTCTGCCAATTTAGATAGCTGGGAGGAATCACCATGTCTTGATGAGATATACAGGTGCTGGTCATATAATTAGAATAATATCAAAAAGTTGATTTATTTCAGTAATTCCATTCAAAAAGTGAAACTTGTTTATTATATTCATTCATTACACACAGACTGATATATTTCAAATGTTTATTTATTTTAATTTTGATGATTATAACTGACAATTAAGGAAAATCACAAATCCAGTATCTCAGAAATTTTTAATATTGTGAAAAGGTTAAATATTGAAGACACATTGTGCCACAGTCTAATTAGCTAGTTAACTCAAAACACCTGCAATGCCTTTAAATGGTCTTTACATAATGGTTCTGTGGGCTACACAATCATGGGAAAGCCTGCTGACTTGACAGTTGTCCAAAAGACGACCATTGACACCTTGCACAAAGAGGGCAAGACACAAAAGGTCATTGCAAAAGAGGCTGGCTATTCACAGAACTCTGTGTCCAAGCACATTAATAGAGAGGTGAAGGGAAGGAAGAGATATGGTAGAAAAAAAGTGTACAAGCAATAGGGATAACCGCACCCTGGAGAGGATTGTGAAACAAAACCCATTCAAAAATGTGGGGGAGATTCACAAAGTGGACTGCAGCTGGAGTCAGTTTTTCAAAAACCACTACGCACAGACGTATGCAAGACAGGGGTTTCAGCTGTCGCATTCCTTGTGTCAAGCCACTCTTGACCAACAAACAGCGTCAAAAGCATCTCGACTGGGCTAAAGACAAAAAGGACTGGACTGCTGTTCTCTGATGAAAGTAAAAATTGCATTTCCTTTGGAAATCAGGGAAGAAGAGAGGAGAGGCACACAATCCACGTTACTGGAGGTCCACTGTAAAGTTTCCACAGTCAGTGATGGTTGCCAACCATTGTAGTGCCTGTCTCTCAATAACGGCATAATTGTTTAAGTGATCTAGAAGTATGTTATGGTCTACAATATAGAACGCAGCACAAAGGTCAAGCAGGATTAGGAGTGAGATGTTACCTTTATCTGTTTTTTAAAGCAGGTCATTTGTAATTTTAATGAGCGCAGTTCAATACCACGGTCTAAAGCCTGGCTGAAATATTTAGTGTATGTCATTATTTTGTAAGAAAGGCCATAACTGAGTGGACAGTACTTTTTCTAGTATTTTTGACAGGTAAGGGAGATTTGAAATCGGTCCATAGTTTCCTAGTTCGTTGGGGTCTAAGTTTGGGTTCTTGATAAGAGGCTTAATGACGGCCATCTTAAAGAATCCTGGGACATGGCCTTGATTAATTGATGATTTGATAATGTTATAAATGGGCTCAATTGCAACAGGTAGTAACTCTTCTAATTTTGTTGGTATGGGGTCTAATAAGCAAGTTGTAGGTTTAGATGTTGCAATAAGTTTGTAACACAGTTCTTAGATGTAGGGAAGGAAAGAGGCAGGAACCGGCAAACATACAACAAAACATAATTAAACAAACAAACAACAAACATGGAAGTAAAAGACTAGCAGCCACCTCACGGTAGACTGCCGGCCATAAAACATAAACATGTCCGGGCACTCCTGTCGCTCCTCTCTTATGCTTCCTGAGCTCGTCCGTGAGAGATGCGAGACCGGTTCACACACAGCTGACACCCGCTATCACTAACGTGACCGGCCTCGCGCCTATCCTCATGGCTCTCGTCCCGCCCTGCTCACCACATACCCCCATCACCCCTCGCAGGCCGGGGGTACTCCCGAGACTGCGCTCATGTCATCGAGCAATTCTGTATTTATTTGTATGTTTATTAAAGGAGTCAGATCTGGCAAGCTGTTTACAAAACTATCTTTAGTAGTGAAGGTAATTGTTCTACCCTGTCGATAACGACTTAAACGGCTGATTTGCTACAGTGCACAGTGTACATGTTAAAAGATAGTGATTGGTGACATCGTCGCTTTGAGGTGTAATATCTTTATTGGTTAGATCGACTCTGTGAGAGATAATGAAGTCTAGTGTATGATTAAATCAATGAGTGGATGCATTGATTGTTGTGTTACTCCAAAAGAGTGTAGTAGTTCTGTAAACCCCACTGCTAATGCATCGGTAGCGCTATCTACGTGGATATTAAAATCTCAAGACAATTAGTACTTTATCAACGTTAAGAAATAGGTCCGATAAGAAGTCTATGAACTCTTTCAGAAAATCAGTGTAGTGACCAGGGGGTCAATGTAAAAGAAAGCAATGTTTTTTACTTTTGTTTGGAACAATTATGTTCAACGCATGCACTTCAAATGAATTAAATGTATGATGTGTTCAGTGAGTTACAGTAAGAAAGGACCAACCGGACGTGGCTCATGCATATAACAGTAACTTGGTGGGGTACACTCATTTATACCAAAATAATCATTTGGTTTAAGCCAGGTCTCGGTAAGACAAAGTATATCAAAACTGTTGTCCGTGATCATTTCATTTACAATAACTGCCTAAGAATTTAGTGATCTAATATTAAGTAGCCTGAACTTTAGGAATTGGTATACATTGTCTTCAGGGTTAATCACAATCAGATTTATTCCAAAATTATTATTTTGTAGTATTATTTAAGGGACGGATACGGTCTCTATACATTTGGAAGCAGTAACAATTTATAACGGTTGAGTGGGAGGAACACAGACTATAGTTAAAGTTTTGAATTACCAGTGGGAGACGTAGTCACACGGTGCGTAGTGCTTTGAGATGTTGTCAGACAATCCCTGACCTTGCACAGGACCTGTGCAATGAGGCTCATTGGGGGAGAAGGCGTACTTCCACTAGTTAAAACTTGTTGAGCATTTTAGAAAGAAATTCCGTCTCGGTTCGACTCATCCCAACCGCAGATTCAGGCTTTACAAGCCCCTTTTATCTCCGTTTCTCAGTAAATGCTTGCATCAACTTTTGCTACAAAATAAAATCACATTTCATGGTTTGATCGATTTGAACAGTCAAAAAGAACACACAGGGCTCCAGACTAACTTTTTTTAATGAAATATTTAGAAGCGTCAGCAGAACATTAAGGCCAACACCTTAGATCAGCATACAATGCAATTACTGACATTTTCCCCTAAAATAGCTGTATTACTGATACTTGGTTGTGATATAGCTGTATTCATAATACTTGGATAATAAATAGACTGCAGGTGACAGTGGTTTGGTTTGGCTCATCATTTAAATTGAGGCAGACCTTACAGAGAAGCTTTAAGTGCTAAGTAAAGAGACTGTTTAAACTCTGAATACACAAGAATGAATTCATTTGAACAAACAGAAAATGTGCATGTCGGTTTGTATGAAAAAGTATATATTTTATTGTTAATAGTGTAAAGGAATACGAAATGGCATGTCTTAATATGATAATTTTTTTGTGTATTAAGGACACTTTTATCATGTTCTCAACACAATGTAAAGATAACTTCACATAAACTTAACAAGAGCATTCGCCTGTCATTCATTCTTGTTGTAAACGGATTGGAAAGGATTCTGTGCTGTCTCAAGTAATCAACAGAAAAATTTTGTATTCTGAACTCCTCTGCAGTGAGTTTAGTTTTAAACACCTAAAATATCAAATCGAGTATGAGGTTCTTCTTTCCTGGCACAGGGATCCTTCTCTCGGCATCACTCTGTACAGTGAGCGGCAGGAAGAAGCAGCAAATATAATTCACCGTACAACAGGTGACTCCTGAATGAAATGAGTACAAAACAGTGTTTCCAACAACCTGTCACTGTTATCGACTGTTTGGACATGTAAACATGAACACAGTTCGTCTGTAAATATACACATTTACATTTAGGCATTTGGCAGACGCTTTTATCCAAAGCGACTTTCATATCCAAAGCAGTTATCCTATACATTTTACATAGGTATCTGCAATCCCCTGGGATCCAACCCATAACCCTTGTGTTGTTAACGCAAATGCTCTTAACCACTGAGCTACAGGAAACACATGGTTACCAAGTTGGAGGCTGTGTGAGAATAGCAAAAATCACAGCTTTTTATGGTGATTTGTTAGATGATGTCGAGTTATAAGAAACTGAAAATATGTCAATTGAAACGGCTTTATTGTCGTAAATATAGTCTACGAGTTAAAAATACCATCACATGTGATTTAAATCTAAAATGGTAAGAGTTGTTTTTACATGTTTTTGGTGAATTTTATATTTATACACTGTAAAAAATAAATAATTAAGCAAATGTAAAAAAAAGATGCCATCTGATGCAGTAAGACTTTTGAGTTGACTCAACGTATATTATATCATTCTTAAAAGTAATGATACTTTGTTCGGCCAACTTAAACGAGTTTGTTTATGAAATGCTGATTGTATTGTTTTTCTAATAAATATATTCTTGTCACACCAATACCTGTTGTTCAGGCAATTATTTCTGTTTTGTGGATAAAAATTTTTAAATGAGCAAAATGAATTGTTCCAAGTACTGTTATATATTGTAGACCTTTTGGTTTTAGATTTTATTTACAAATGCAATATATGGACAAACATGTTACTTTATCAATTTATTTCAAATTTCATGTGTGACATTGCAATTGACAGTTTATCAATTGAAAAGCAAAAATCACATCTCTACTATACAGTATGCAAGATTTCCACTATTAAACAAGTTACCTTTAAGGTAGACTTAAAACAAAACAACAACAAAAATGCAGTATATCACAATGCTGTTACAATACAGTAACACAGTTTTAAACAGAGTTAAACAGTTCAAACTAAAGCAATAAGCCCCAAGAAGCAGTGGGTTACAGCTCATTGACTGCACGACGCAAAGCAGAGTCATTACAACCCCCTTAGCTGTAATAAAATGCATTATTTTGTGGGGCTTATTGCTTTTATAAAACATTTATTCCATATGTGTAGCAAGGTTTCCAATCCAAATTAATCTACACGAGAATGTATGTTCCATAAAATGCTTTTAGAATAAACCATAAACAAGCGGGGGGCACACAGACCCCAGCAAACTTTGGGTCTTTGTTTGGGATTTATTGACAAAAATATAAATTAAAAAAATAATTGTTTCAATTTAAATGAGCATGAAATCTCTTAACCAAAATAAAATCAGAATAAAAATATATTGGCATCAACACTGCAAGGAACAACATTTCAAAGAATTGGCAATAAAATTTGAAATACTATTCTAAATCCCTTTTAATGACCATAAAAGCTTAACATAAAATGTGTTGTAATGTCAACAAACTCAACCTTTCCCAAACTTTCCCAACCAAAACTTAAAAAAAACCTGTGACACATACAATTAAATTAAAATATATGCTAAGTGCATCCACACCCACACAAGACTTCAGGTCTTTCTGACAAAGGAAAGGCAAAAAGGTATGCCAAAAAACTGTTGCGGTTTAAATTATAAACCCAGTTAACCAGTGTGGAGTGATTGGTCGAATACTGCAACCGTGTGATGGAAATGTAACGCCTCTTCACATATTTGGAACATCAGGTTCCAAAGTAATTTCACTGAAAGTTACGCCCACCTTACCTGCGTTTACATTTGGGCATCTTAGTCAAATCATACCACGAACTGACATAGATTTGGGGGGGTGTGAGGATTCACTTTAAGATAGAATGCATCATTTGTTCCGAAACTATTTTTTTTTGCAATTTTACGTATCTAATACATGCATGAGCAACTTATAACACACCAAAGACACAGAAAAACACGTATTCGTGCCATATCACCCCTTTAATATGAGATTGGCAGGAACCACGTGTTTTATTTACCTCCGCTTTAAAGTCGGCATTAAAAGGAAGTAACTATTGCATTTGTTTCCCTATCGTGACGTATATCCGCATGAACGGCTTGTGAAATGAGGATTTTGAGAACAAATTTGATCGTTGACTAAATGTAAGATGGGAATAGCTAACAAAATGGTGGCACGTCTGAACACGAGTTTGCAGTGAATTGTGGGGTATTATTTCCCACCCGCCCTCACGACATTCCTAGTGACCAGAAGTAAAAAGAAGTCGTTTCTCAGGGAAGAGGTCAACGATGATTTTGATTAAAGATTAATAGGGCACACAAATTTGAACAAAAATGTGTTTGAAGAAGTGCAAAGAGAAGTCACTCAAAAAATCAATGCTCCATAAAAATATGTTTTGTGCCTAATTACACAAAGTAAAGAGAGATTAAGAGATTAAGTTGTTCTCAAAGTGCCTTAAACCAATAATTACTTTGGATTAGCTTTGATTTAGAAAAAAACTAATTCCCATAATAATCTTTGCGCTAAAGCTTATGAAAAAAATCGAATGTCTTGCATAAATAAATACAACAGACATTCTTCCCTGATGACAATTTATTGATTTATTTCAGCATACAGTGAGGTGTGACAGTGCTTATGGAATCTCTTAGTCAGCATGAAACTGTATTCTCAATCAGATGACGTTCAGATGTTTTTGGTTTTCTGAGTGAGGAGTGAATCAGGGCATGTCCTCTCAGACTCTGGGAGTTAGCAGATTTGATCTGTGGGAACATTTGCCAGTGAATATTCTTATGAGGATAGATAAGATAGATAGATGTGTAAACTGTACTAAAGATATGTATAAAGAATACTGTGAGTACGTAGTAAGCATACATGACAGCCAGACGTCTTGAGATCAGGTATTAAGTAGCCGTAGCGTACATTTTCTTCACTTTCTATTGGACTCATATTTGTATTGCTGCTGATCATGTTTAAATTGTGCTGTCTAGATTGAACAACTTTTAATGGAATCGAATCTTAACGCCTCGGAATCACTTATTTTTGGTATTAATTCCCAGCCCTAAAGTTTACTGTCAATATTATATTTTATAAAATAAACCAATACAATAATTATTAAGAACGATCACTTAAAAAATCATACCTTGACTAAAACATAATCTCCAGGTGTAATGGAATCTTTCTGAGGTTTGCCTGGCTGAACAGACAAATCTGCTTTAGGAAAAATCACTTTCACATTTCCATCACTACGACCACAAAGTTCCTCTGAAGATCTTTTACTTTCCTGTAAAATAACAAAATATGATATTAAGACCAAATCACACCACTATACTTTGTGTTATTCGTGTGCTCTTGTTGTTCCGTAAAAATGTCTAAACATCAATAAAACAAGTAAACCTGAATAAGATACTTCTTCAGAGTATGTGTTACTTTTGTATTTTCTTAAAATTAGACTAAAGAAATAGACGAAGGACTAAAGAAATATAAATGTATTGTATAAACCTAAAAACTATGCCATCATGCAGAATGCTGTTGTACTCACTCCTTCCACCAACACAAGCTCTGTGCTGCCGACCAGAGACATGTTCACTTTGGCTGCCTCTTCTCTAAAAACAGAGATGAGCTCCTCCAATCTCCGCTGTTTCACCGGTGCAGGAACGTCGTCGTGCAGGCGGTGATATGCATGGGTTTTCTAGAGTAAAACATTTTTTTACTATGACAATAGAAAAAGAGATAAACAGCTGAAACTTATTTAATACACGTAAACCTCAAACGGAAATAAAATCAGGAACATCGAACCTTCCTCATGCTGTACGCGAAGAGAAAGCCCACGTTATAGCCCACCTCCCTGAGGAGAGACAGTGTCTGCTGATGATCTTCTTCAGTCTCTCCACAAAAGCCTGTGATAAAATCACTGCTCAAACTCACCCCTGAAATATGATAGAAAAAAGCTTTTTAGTTCTATTTCACAGCTGTGTATTCACTTTTTGTCAGATATGAATGAAAACATTTTTTACACACATTACCCCATTCTGCCAGTTGCTTCCAATCCTTTTTTTTTCAATTACAAGTTACATCTGTAATTTATGACTCCCTATTTTAAAGGTATATACATATTTTGAAGAATTCTGTAATAGTAACTATTAACACATTCTTGTCATTTCTCTTCCATTACTCAGGAATCACATAAAGTTTTGTGTATAGTTTGACCAGCTACCTGGTATTAGTTTGCGAATGTTTTCCACAAGCTCAAGATATGCCTCTCGGGTGTAGCTGAAATATTATGGAGACAGATAAAAGAAATTACTACATATTTGCTAATATGTCTATTATTAGGTCCAATCTTCAACTCAATAAGCTCTCACCCTCGTCTCATAGCATGAAGAACCCGGTTGCTGCCGCTCTGTGCTGGCAGATGAATCTGTTTGCAAATGTTCTTTCTTTCCTGAATTAACTGCAACACCTGGAGGGATTGAAAGCAAACACTCACAGGGAGCGAATGTGACCCTGGACAAGGATAATATAGTATCTTAGGGGTCAATTTTTCGAAATTTAGATTTTTAAATGATCTGAAAGCTGATAAATAAGCTTTACATTGATGTATGGTTTGTTGGGATCAAACAATATTAGGGTGAGATACAGCTATTTAAAACACTGTAATCTGAGGGCGTGAATAATGAGAGAATCACCTTTTAAGTTTTAAATCAGAGGCGCTGTAGCAGGCCGTTGCTAAGAAGAAACAGGTTTGTTTTAACGTTCAACACTGTTATGACATTGTGGAGAGTAGATAAACCCCAAAAGCTGAAATTCTAAGCTTTACATCGATAACAAACTTAAGTGGGTGATTCAGCAGCGAGTGATGTTTGTAGCCGTGTTTCTGGCCCTTTTTGTTTGCGATTTTGAAAATAAAGTTCTGATATACTTATGCTAGGAAATTTACAAAATATCTTCATGGAACATGATTTTTTGGTCAATTGAAAAATGTTCACCCATACAATATATTGGTTTTGTGCCCTCACAACAATGTTTTTATTTATAAGATTATTAATAATACGCAAAGACTACAAGGTAAATGCATTTCATCGGATAGAGAATATTTTTTTTTATAAATGATACAAGCGCTTTCCTTAGCCTAAAGCAATATGCTCTCCACCTACACTGTTATATTGCTAAACCTGCCACTTATGAGAAAATGTTAAATTGTACACAAAACCTTGGAAGAGTTCTCAAAACGCCATTACACTAGGATCTCTACCACAAAGCTTGGGGTATTTCCACTACACCCACCTCATCAGGGAAGTCTTTGGGATGTGGTGAGGTGAAGCGTATCCTCATATCAGGATCGATGAGGGATACTTTGTCCAGCAGGTCTGCAAAGCGAAGACCTCCTTGTCTTGTGCGGTAAACGGTATTGAAGCCTCGGCTGAGCTGAGGGTTGACCTCAGAACTGCTGAACTGCTCCTCAGCCAGGTCCCTATAGCTGTTCACATTCTGGCCCAACAGGGTGACCTCCTTCACTCCCTACACACAAAAACACATCTCGTGAACCTAATGCACACGTGGACCTTACTTGCAGGTTTATTTCCGCACAGCCTTTAGAAAATCTGTATGTTGCATTTAAAGTGTAGAGCTCTACCTGATCTGAAAGCATGCGGACCTCCTCCAGAATAGAAGACACCGGTCTGCTTCTCTCTCTCCCGCGAGTGAAAGGTACGATACAGTAACTGCACATGTTATCACAGCCACGCATGATGGACCTGCAAAACAATCAACATCGGTTCAAGCTTTATTGCTGTGTATTATATTTACCTAAATGTCAGAAGTGGAAATGCAAAACAAACTTAAAGGATATGGAGCGATAAAAAGTATAGGCTAGTACAGATTGACGTCTAGTTGAGACATTCAACTGATATTTTTTTTTTTACAGACACAAAGGTATCGTTTGATTGGAAAGATCTAGCAGCATAAAGAATTTATGTGATTCTTTGATCTGCTACTTTCTCTTCATCTACGGATAGATTCCTTTGTGATGCTTATATTACCAAACAGACAGCATAGAGATGGCTGACACAACTAGGGTGGACCATCATCTTATAATACAGTTTCTCAACATTATGCTATTGGTATGCATCCCAATCTAGTTAATTTAGTAACCTAAAATCTTTATATATTAAACAATGCAATGTGACCATGATATGTTTTTTTAATACTGGAATAAAAATAAGCCAGACGAGTCATTCACAAAATTTCATTGCTCAGAAGTTTTTATAGAAGAATTTATGAAGAATTAGCTTACTAAGAGGGCTGTGCAATATTCCGAAATATTGCACATGTGCATGTCGCAATATGCATGTCGCGATGGTTTGCGATAAATGATCGAAAAGTTATATATGGTCAAAGTTTTAGGTTGATGCGGATAATATAGTCTCTATCTGGCATGCGGATGTTAGTTGGGATATGTGTGCGTGCACGTCATAGTGCTCTGACGCAAGTCAATCAACAATCCGCGTCATGAAGCGAAATTAGTTTTATTAATTTATTTTGTTCAAAAATGTCTGATTTGTTTAATGCAACAGTCAAACATGGTTGCAGTGATGCTTTCTTTTTCCTAAAATAATTTGAAATATATGTTGGTTATATCATTTCTTTAATATATTTTAATACAATTTAAATTGATTTTAGAAAAATAAATATTGTATTGAATATCGCATCATTCAGCATGCTATCGCATTAGAACTTAGTCTTTGCTTTAATGTCCTTTAATCAGTGGTGTAAAGATGGTGGTAAGATCTGAGCATCACTTACACAAAAGCGCTGTGTCCCTGTGGAGTCCGATGGACAGGCATGACATCAGCGTACGTCTCTTCCAATGATAACAGCACATTGCTGGCCCTCTGGCCATCATGAGCAAGATAGAGCAGCCGGGGCAAATCTCTGTAGGCATCAGGCCCGGCGACAACATCCACCAACCTCTCCCGCTCCAGCAATTCAGTCTTCAGTCGCTCTGCCATGCAGCCTACAGCAGGACACAGGTAGGTTCATACTGCTTTTCTTCGGTGCACAAAACTATTAAAGAGGAATTGTAATAACAGTTACCTAAAACACCTATTTTTAATGGAGGTTCATATTTTGGACGTCTCTTCTTTAAGGCAGTGAGCTGTTTGAGTCTGTTCCAGATTGTCTGCTCTGCCTTTTCTCTGTAGAAAGGGAAATATTGGGTTGGTGTTCACTTAGGGGTCATTCAAAAGAATGAATCACATAACTTAAATTGAGCACTGTTACTTGTTCGGTTTATTTTTTGTAAATATTTTATCCACACAAATTAAACATGTGGTGATAGAAAATGACAAAATATAGATCAGGATATACAAATCTATCCATGTCCAAAATTCTGTTACAGGACTGCAACAATTGAAAAACTAAAGAAACGACAGCTTGTTATATTTTGTTTGACCTCCTGAGGTCAGTGATCAATAATACGTAATTAAGCTTTAATAATAGTTTTGAAAGAAATGTGTGCTCTTCCATATTTATGTCAATCCAAAATGATTTCTTTAGCGCTTTCATACATTTCCACTGTTGTAAAGCAGCTTCACTATGCATTTTAGAAGCAGACAGTATATGAAATAAAACAGAATTAAAGAAAATGGAAATAAAAGAACACAAAAAAAGCAATAGATAAAGAAAAACGATAAAACTGATATAAATTATACATGGCATATAGGTTACAATCAAGAATAAATGTGTAAATAAGCAATATTCATTACCTCACGGAACAAGTGACGAGCAGCACCACATCTGCCTATGGTGAAACATCAGATGCTAAGAGTTATATTCTGACATTATAAATAAAAAATTTAAAACATGCAAAAATGTATTTTGATTTAGAGAGAGGCAGAGAAATCATGTAACTGCAGTAATAACAGTTTAACTCTACTACTTTAGAAATCTACCCTATAACTACAAGAACCATAACTCTGATCATTGTGGTAAAACTACGGCAATACAAATAGCAATCATTTAGCTAAAACCATGGTTACTACTATTTTACTATACTGCATTACTATTTTACACAACAAATGTATGTTGTGTTTGGGACACTAACAAATAACTGTAACATTTTACAAGGCCATTCCCAGTGATCGCATTTTCCAACCTTTAGTTTGGTGCAATGTTGCTGTTAGAGCATAAACAATACCTGCTAAATGATAAAGCTCAAAGTTCAGTGCCAAGCGAGATTTTGTCTTTAACAGAATTCGCAGGACTACAGAGAACGGGCGAAATCAGACTACAGCCCTTTACTTCCCGGGTACATGATGTCACTATTCCGAGTCCTTTTAAT
>NC_136783.1:5897220-5960343 GCF_947034865.1 Barbatula barbatula | reverse complement strand
CTTTCCAAACTTCAGAACGAGATGGTGCAATGTTTTACAGACACAAGGAACTCAGACAGAAAGCACCCGAAACGGCAAAGAGCTATGTCATCTGAAGGCAGGGCTCGTCCGGGATTTGAACCCGGGACCTCTCGCACCCGAAGCGAGAATCATACCCCTAGACCAACGAACCTCGGATTTCTGGCAATTCTGCAGACTCGGCCACCGGGCACAGACAAGGTCATGTTTCACGTGACCTTCATCAACACAGTTGCCAAACCGCAATCCGCTCAATCCTTGCAGGTATACAGAAAACTTTTTCTTATTGTAGCCACTTTCTTCTGTCGTAGGTTCCATGGTGTAATGGTGAGCATTCTGGACTTTGAATCCAGCGAGTTCAAATCTCGGTGGAACCTCTTTGTGGGTCCAGATGTTTGTCATACACTTGGTTGTAGGGGAAGGGCGGAGTCAGCAATACGAAAGATACCTGTGGGAAGTGCATAAAATTCAATCATCTGTATAACCAGTGCACTGAAAAGCATGAATAATAGGATCGAAATACGTACACTCTAATTAAAAACAGACCCCTTGACCAACGGCTCTAGACCAAACTGCGCTTTTGGAGAAACACAAGCAGACAATGTGTTTGGTTTTGGACAAGTTCATTCAGACAGTTGCCAAGTCACACACTGCTTACCCCTTGTGTAAGCTGGTATATGGAAACATACCCCTACTCCAACAAGCCAAAATTACCAGGGGACTTTGAGGTGTGAGGCACTGCACAAACAAACGAAGGTTAGGGCACTCATGATACAATACGTTTCGTTTTTTCAAGATATGTTCTTACCACAAACTGCTGACCTATAATACAAGTTGGTAGGCAGAAAACATCAGCACTCTACAGCATTCTGAAGACGTTTGTTCTATGTGCATGTTTCTACGTGTTATACTTTTTGATGGTTTAAAAGTGTTTGAACGAGGGGTATAGCTCAGTGTTAGAGCATTTGACTGCAGATCAAGAGGTCCTGGTGCCCCCTTTCAGATGTGCCTTAAAATAGATGTTACTGAGGCAGCCTGTAAAAACAATGAGTGTGTGTGTTTAACGTTTATATTTTATGGTGGATAACAGGCGCCTGGACGAGGGGCTGTATCTCGGCCTGCCGCAGGGGAATGAGCTCAAATTGGAGAGCGCTCGCTTAGCATGCGAGATCGATGCCCGCATTCTTCAGCGACGTGGCTTGTTCTTTGCCTCCGATTGAGGCCGACAGGTATCTTCGCAAGCATACGTACAGGACCTGGACAAAAGGCTTTCACTTGAATAGGGCCCAGAGTGGGCGAACCATGAATGTGACAGCCTTTCCAAACTTCAGAACGAGATGGTGCAATGTTATGCAGACACAAGGAACTCGGACAGAAAGCACCCGAAACGGCAAAGAGCTATGTCATCTGAAGGCAGGGCTCGTCCAGGATTTGAACCCGGGACCTCTCGCACCCTAAGCGAGAATCATACCCCTAGACCAACGAGCCTCGGATTTCTGGCAATTCTGCAGACTCGGCCACCGGGCACATACAAGGTCATGTTTCACGTGGGACAATAAGTATGTTTTCGCACCAGTTCATCAACACAGTTGCCAAACCGCAATCCGCTCAATCCTTGCGGGTATACAGAAAACTTTTTGTTATTGTAGCAACTTTCTTCTGTCGTGGGTTCCATGGTGTAATGGTGAGCATTCTGGACTTTGAATCCAGCGTGTTCAAATCTCGGTGGAACCTCTTTGAGGGTCCAGATGTTTGTCATACACTTGGTTGTAGGGGAAGGGCTGAGTCAGCAATGCGAAAGATACCTGTGGCTTCGAAGCTTTAGTGGAAAGTGCATAAAATTCAATCATCTGTATAACCAGTGCACTGAAAAGCACGAATAATAGTATCGAAATACGTACACTCTAAATAAAAACAGACCCCTTGACCAACGGCTCTAGACCAAACTGCGCTTTTGGAGAAACACAAGCAGACAATGTGTTTGGTTTTGGACAAGTTCATTCAGACAGTTGCCAAGTCACACACTGCTTACCCCTTGTGTAAGCTGGTATATGGAAACATACCCCTACTCCAACAAGCCAAAATTACCAGGGGACTTTGAGGTGTGAGGCACTGCACAAACAAAAGAAGGTTAGGGCACTCATCATACAATACGTTTCGTTTTTTCAAGATATGTTCTTACCACAAACTGCTGACCTATAATACAAGTTGGTAGGCAGAAAACATCAGCACTTTACAGCATTCTGAAGACGTTTGTTCTATGTGCATGTTTCTACCTGTTATACTTTTTGATGGTTTAAAAGTGTTTGAACGAGGGGATATAGCTCAGTGTTAGAGCATTTGACTGCAGATCAAGAGGTCCTGGTGCCCCCTTTCAGATGTGCCTTAAAATAGATGTTACTGAGGCAGCCTGTAAAAACAAGGAGTGTGTATGTTTAACGTTTATATTTTATGGTGGATAACAGGCGCCTGGACGAGGGGGTGTATCTCAGCCTGCCGCAGGGGAATTAGCTCAAATGGTAGAGCGCTCGCTTAGCATGCGAGAAGTAGCGGGATCGATGCCCGCATTCTCCAGCGACGTGGCTTGTTCTTTACCTCCGATTGAGGCCGACAGGTATCTTCGCAAGCATACATACAGGACCTGGACAAAAGGCTTTCACTTGAATAGGGCCCAGAGTGGGCGAACCATGAATGTGACAGCCTTTCCAAACTTCAGAACGAGATGGTGCAATGTTCAGACACAAGGAACTCGGACAGAAAGCACCCGAAACGGCAAAGAGCTATGTCATCTGAAGGCAGGGCTCGTCCGGGATTTGAACCCGGGACCTCTCGCACCCTAAGCGAGAATCATACCCCTAGACCAACGAGCCTCGGATTTCTGGCAATTCTGCAGACTCGGCCACCGGGCACAGACAAGGTCATGTTTCACGTGGGACAATAAGTATGTTTTCGCACCAGTTCATCAACACAGTTGCCAAACCGCAATCCGCTCAATCCTTGGGGTATACAGAAAACTTTTTGTTATTGTAGCAACTTTCTTCTGTCGTGGGTTCCATGGTGTAATGGTGAGCACTCTGGACTTTGAATCCAGCGATCCGAGTTCAAATCTCGGTGGAACCTCTTTGTGGGTCCAGATGTTTGTCATACACTTGGTTGTAGGGGAAGGGCCGAGTCTGCAATGCGAAAGACACCTGTGGCTTCGAAGCTTTAGTGGGAAGTGCATTGAATTCAATCATCTGTATAACCAGTGCACTGAAAAGCATGAATAATAGGATCGAAATACGTACACTCTAATTAAAAACAGAACCCTTGACCAACGCTCTAGACCAAACTGCAATTTTGGAGAAACACAAGCAGGTCATGAGACAATGTGTTTGGTTTTGGACAAGTTCATTCAGACAGTTGCCAAGTCACACACTGCTTACCCCTTGTGTAAGCTGGTATATGGAAACATAGCCCTACTCCAACAAGCCAAAATTACCAGGGGACTTTGAGATGTGAGGGACTGCACAAACAAAAGAAGGTTAGGGCACTCATGATACAATACGTTTCGTTTTTTCAAGATATGTTCTTACCACAAACTGCTGACTTATAATACAAGTTGGTAGACAGAAAACATCAGCACTTTACAGCATTCTGAAGACGTTTGTTCTATGTGCATGTTTCTACGTGTTATACTTTTTGATGGTTTAAAAGTGTTTGAACGCGGGGGTATTGCTCAGTGTTAGAGCATTTGACTGCAGATCAAGAGGTCCTTGGTTCAAATCCGGGTGCCCCCTTTTAGATGTGCCTTAAAATAGATGTTACTGAGGCAGCCTGTAAAAACAATCAGCAGCCGCAAGCTTTGTGACAAGGAGTGTGTATGTTTAACGTTTATATTTTATGGTGGATAACAGGCGCCTGCACGAGGGGGTGTATCTCAGCCTGCCGCAGGGGAATTAGCTCAAATGGTAGAGCGCTCGCTTAGCATGCGAGAGGTAGCTGGATCCATGCCCGCATTCTCCAGCGACGTGGCTTGTTCTTTGCCTCCGATTGAGGCCGACAGGTATCTTCGCAAGCATACATACAGGACCTGGACAAAAGGCTTTCACTTGAATAGGGCCCAGAGTGGGCGAACCATGAATGTGACAGCCTTTCCAAACTTCAGAACGAGATGGTGAAATGTTTTGCAGACACAAGGAACTCGGACAGAAAGCACCCGAAACGGCAAAGAGCTATGTCATCTGAAGGCAGGGCTCGTCCGGGATTTGAACAAGGGACCTCTCGCACCCTAAGCGAGAATAATACCCCTAGACCAACGAGCCTCGGATTTCTGGCAATTCTGCAGACTCGGCCACCGGGCACAGACAAGGTTATGTTTCACGTGGGACAATAAGTATGTTTTCGCACCAGTTCATCAACACAGTTGCCAAACCGCAATCCGCTCAATTCTTGCGGGTATACAGAAAACTTTTTCTTATTGTAGCCACTTTCTTCTGTCGTAGGTTCCATGGTGTAATGGTGAGCATTCTGGACTTTGAATCCAGCGAGTTCAAATCTCGGTGGAACCTCTTTGAGGGTCCAGATGTTTGTCATACACTTGGTTGTAGGGGAAGGGCTGAGTCAGCAATGCGAAAGATACCTGTGGCTTCGAAGCTTTAGTGGAAAGTGCATAAAATTCAATCATCTGTATAACCAGTGCACTGAAAAGCACGAATAATAGTATCGAAATACGTACACTCTAAATAAAAACAGACCCCTTGACCAACGGCTCTAGAACAAACTGCGCTTTTGGAGAAACACAAGCAGACAATGTGTTTGGTTTTGGACAAGTTCATTCAGACAGTTGCCAAGTCACACACTGCTTACCCCTTGTGTAAGCTGGTATATGGAAACATAGCCCTACTCCAACAAGCCAAAATTACCAGGGGACTTTGAGGTGTGAGGCACTGCACAAACAAAAGAAGGTTAGGACATTCATGATACAATACGTTTCGTTTTTTCAAGATATGTTCTTACCACAAACTACTGACCTATAATACAAGTTGGTAGGCCGAAAACATCAGCACTTTACAGCATTCTGAAGACGTTTGTTCTATGTGCATGTTTCTACGTGTTATACTTTTTGATGGTTTAACTCGGACAGAAAGCACCCGAAACGGCAAAGAGCTATGTCATCTGAAGGCAGGGCTCGTCCGGGATTTGAACCCGGGACCTCTCGCACCCTAAGCGAGAATCATACCCCTAGACCAACGAGCCTCAGATTTCTGGCAATTTTGCAGACTCGGCCACCCCGCACAGACAAGGTCATGTTTCACGTGGGACAATAAGTATGTTTTCGCACCAGTTCATCAACACAGTTGCCAACCGCAATCCGCTCAATCCTTGCGGGTATACAGAAAACGTTTTCTTATTGTAGCCACTTTCTTCTGTCGTGGGTTCCATGGTGTAATGGTGAGCATTCTGGACTTTGAATCCAGCGATCCGAGTTCAAATCTCGGTGGAACCTCTTTGTGGGTCCAGATGTTTGTCATACACTTGGTTGTAGGAGAAGGGCGGAGTCAGCAATGCGAAAGATACCTGTGGCTTCGAAGCTTTAGTGGGAAGTGCATAAAATTCAATCATCTGTATAACCAGTGCACTGAAAAGCATGAATAATAGGATCGAAATACTTACACTCTAATTAAAAAAAGAGCTCTAGACCAAACTGCAGTTTTGGAGAAACACAAACAGGTCATGAGATAATTTGTTTGGTTTTGGACAAGTTCATTCAGACAGTTGCCAAGTCACACACTGCTACGTTTGTTCTATGTGCATGTTTCTACGTGTTATACTTTTTGATGGTTTAAAAGTGTTTGAACGAGGGGGTATAGCTCAGTGTTAGAGCATTTGACTGCAGATCAAGAGGTCCTCGGTTCAAATCCGGGTGCCCCCTTTCAGATGTGCCTTAAAATAGATGTTACTGAGGCAGCCTGTAAAAAAATCAGCAGCCGCAAGGTTTGTGACATGGAGTTTTTATGTTTATATTTTATGGTGGATAGCAGGCGCCTGGGGCCCGTTCTTCGTACGTCGCTAACTCGGTTAGCTGGATTTGATTGTTGATGATTTGGCATGATCTTGGATTGTTCGGTTCTTGGACGCTCATCCTGGACTTGCTGTCACAGCAACAGGTCCGTAAGCTTGAACCTGCTCGGGAGCAGGCTAACTTCATGTAAACAGGATTAGATTGCGGCTTTATAAGCGGAGGAGATAGGTAAGTCTGTCGCATCCATGTCTTGTCCATTTATACGACAGCAACAAGGTGCAAGAATAATTCGCAGAGCTTTTCAAATGAATCGCGTATTGCGTGATAGACAGGATCCTTTAGCGCAGCGCGATAGTGTCATTGTTGAGAGATACCGTTTTTCTCCTGAGGTTGTTATTTACATAATTCATTTGTTGGAACCAAACATTACGTGTTCAACACGGAGGAGTCGGCTTTAACAACAGCACACACTGTGTGCATTGGCCTGAGATTCTTTGCGAGTGGCACTTTCCTTTACACTATGGGAGATGCAGAGAACTTTGTGAAAAATGCTGTCTGTCGTGCCATTCGCAAAGTTTACCTGGCGCTCAAGCAGTTTTTAGGGGTTTTTGTGGTATTTCCAAGCCACTTAAGACCCCAACTTGTAAAGCAGGATTTTTTTGCTATTGCAGGTACATTTATAATTGATAATGACATGCAATCATGACCATATAGGTATGACTAACAGTATGTGTCCTTCAGGCTTCCCTAACGTTATTGGTGCCATAGACTGCACACACGTCCCCATCAAGACCCCACCAGGCCCCAATGAGGGGGATTTTGTGAACCGAAAGGGGGTTAACAGTGTAAATGTGCAGGTAAATTACTTTTACAATTTATAATATTCCTGATAAGTGAAAAAATTGGAATGAAATCAGAAAGTATGCAGTTGACTAAATAAAATCTCTTAGATGGTGTGTGACTGACTCTATGTTCCATATCACCAATGTGGAAGCAAAATGGCCAGGATCAGTGCATGACTCAAGAACTTTCATACAGTCACATTTATGCACATTATTTGAACGTGGTAAGGGAACATACATTTCAAGCTCACAGTATTATACACAGTATTATGCTGAGTCTAACAGAACTGGCATTTTTCCATTATACAGGGGATTTTGACGGGATTTGCTTGGAGACAGGGGCTATGCCTGCAGGCAGTATTTTATGACGCCCTTCCCTGAGCCAAACCCCGGACCACAAACCTGTTACATTGCAGCTCTAGCCAGGACAAGGGCACGCATTGAAATGACCTTTGGGCAACTAAAGGGAGAGTTGCACCTGACAGGGCCTGTGACATAATTGTTGCATGTGCCATATTGCATAACATTGCCACTATCAGAAAGGAGAGGACCCCTGTGGTGGGGGTGCAGCCTGATGATGACCTCCAGCCAGTGCACTTGGACCAACCTAGTGGCAGAGCTGCAAGGGACAGAATTGTGGAACACCATTTTTGTCAAGTCAAGTCAAGTCAGCTTTATTTATATAGCGCTTTTTACAATTTTCATTGTTACAAAGCAGCTGTACAAGAAAACATTGACTATAAGTAAAACATAAAAGGTTATGGAAGTCAAAACACAGGTCAAATATCAGACACACAATAAATTCCTATATGCAGTGTTAATTAAATAAGACTATCAAATTCTAGCAGCCCCTCCGGCCAGGCAAACAGTGCAAAACAGTATGCAAACGGTGGCGAGGAACTCAAAACTCCATTGGAGGAGAAAAAAAACATCAGAGGGAGACCAGGCCTAACCAGGGGATTCCAGTTCCCCTCTGGCAAAAACTGCAGCCTCTGCACAAGCTCGACAGTGCTTGCACAACAAGGCAAAATAAAAAACAAAGTTAGATTTAAAATTATCATTAATAATCTAATAGCGACTGAAGTTTTGTAGAGTCGCCACGTCCTTCGTCCAGCATTTGTCAGGTCTGGGAATGGATTGCGCCCTGCCCGCTCCGGTAACCTTGGAACAATGAAACAAGACTGGCTGAGAGTAGAGTACTGTTCTGCACTCTTTGATGCAACAAATGCATCAGTTGTTATTGGAAGTGTCCCTGGTTCCGGTTGATCTAACTAGTGCAGCCTAGATCTTTGAAATATATATATTATGATAGTCTAGTGTATGCAAGAGTAAAAAGATGCGTCTTTGGTCTAGATTTAAACTGACAGAGTGTGTCTGCCTCCCGGACAGTGCAGGGAAGACTGTTCCAAAGTTTAGGCGCTAGATAGGAAAATGATCTGCCGCCTGCACTTGATTTTGAAATTCTAGGTATTACCAACTGACCTGACACCTGAGAGCGTAGAGCACGTGATGGGCTATAATACGTTAGAAGTTCTCTCAAGTAGTGAGGAGCTAAACTATGCAAGGCTTTATAGGTAATAAGCAAGATTTTAAAGTTAATGCGATGCTGTACAGGTAACCAGTGCAAGGTTGACAGAACCGGGCTAATATGCTCATACTTTTTTGTACGCGTAAGAACTCGAGCTGCCGCATTTTGGACCAGTTGGAGTTTTTGTAATAGGCCTGCAGGGCAACCACCTAAAAGTGCATTACAATAATCTAGTCTTGATGTCATAAAGGCATGTATAAGCTTCTCTGCATCTGATGGTGACAGCATATGACGTAGTTTATATATATTTTTAAGATGGAAAAACGCAATTTTACAGGTGTTGGCGACCTGGTTCTCAAATGACAGAGTACTATTGAATATAAAGCCAAGATTCTTAGCTAAAGATGAGGGTTTTATGGAACATCCATCAATAGTTAAGCAGTATTCTTGGTTGTTACGTAGGGCGGTTTTCGGTCCGATAAGTAACACTTCAGTTTTGTCCGAGTTCAGTAATAAAAAATTGCTACTCATCCACTTTTTTATATCGACTATGCATTCCACTATTCGATGGAATTGCTGTGTTTCATGAGGCTTCGAGGAAATATAAAGTTGCGTATCATCAGCATAACAGTGAAAGCTTACTCCGTGTCGCTTTATTATATCTCCTAGAGGTAGCATGTATAATGCGAAGAGCATAGGCCCTAAGACTGAGCCCTGTGGTACACCGTACTGGACTTTCGATTTGCGTGATATCTCATTGTTTATTGCTACATATTGAAAACGGTCGCATAAATAAGATCTAAGCCATTTCAAAGCTATTTCCTTAATACCGACATCATTTTCGAGTCTATGTGGGAGCATGCTGTGGTCAATGGTGTCGAATGCAGCACTAAGATCTAGCATCTAGCATTTTTGAATATAATAAAAGACAAGACAAATATACTTAGTTCCTTGAGTTTTATTGAAAATATTCTTTATAAAGAAAAGCCAGCAAGTCATCTTTTGCCTGCAATAAGAGATAGGTATCTTAAGTCAGAAATACTACGATGTGCGATAGTGTATTAGCACTTGCTCTGAAGGTTCTTTTGAAGCATCTCTATCTCCAGTGCCATTTTTCTCTTTTTCAAGATGTCGAGTTCTATTTCTCCTCTTAATTTCTCTTTTTTCAACTCAAAATACTAAATTTTCTGTTTAAGATGCCGTTTATATAGGGTACGGATGTCACCCTGTGTATTTTCGTGAAAAAAAAGGGTCAAAACATGCCTCATGCAACAAAACACTGCCCACCTCTGTATTAGTTCTTTGTGCAGACTGTTCTGTAGGCCTTTCTCTAGGTGTGGACTCCTGCAACTCATGTTGTAGACAGAAAGAATAGGTACACAAGTATATACAAATTAGGGTCAAGTTATTTATGCACTTGCATGTTCTTCCTCCAAAGGACAGTCATCTGAGAGGGTTTCTTCACCGTCCTGTGCAATGGAAATAAATGGGTATTACAAAGTGTTGGACTCTTCCCTTTTGATGTAAAAAAACACAACTTACTGCATATGCTTTAGCCACCACTTGTCACTTGGGAAATAATGTCATTACAATTAACTACACTGTTAAAAAAAGAATGTGATCAATTACCCGTGGCAACATATTTTAAATGAACTAAAAGTTTAGAAGTTTTCACTTGCACAAACATTTGAAATGACTGTACCAACCATTTGGATTATACTTCATTTAATGCAGCAACAAACCATTTTATAGTATACAAGAGAATTGAAAGCTCATTTAGCCTAACAGTAATGAAAGTGTTGCTGCTACTGGTCCCTGGCTTTCGGTCTAAGGAAGAGCTGCTCCCAGGGATGCCCTCCACAATGAGTCGGTTTGAATTCAACCCAAGGGCCAGCTCTTCTGCTGGGGTATATTGTGTGGGTGCAGGACCACCACCTGTAATCTTTCAGCCTTTTTCTTGGTGGCTGTCAAAAATAGACACATCATTTAACAGTGGCTTTAAAAATAAGGACTGTATAAATAGTAATGGCTACCATTTTGTAGAATATTCTTGTACTTCACATTTACTTGTTCCCATGTTCTAGTGGGTCCCGTGGTGGCTCTGACATAAGTAAATATGAAATAAATAAAAAATACATACTGTAGAAAGTGATAGAAACATCTAACATGGACACCACTTACGCATTTAATTTGTTGGGCATAACCTTCCATTAAAAGCTCTTGTTCTGCTTGGGAGAAAAACTGGGCGTGTTCTTTAGCCATACTGAACAGCCAATCACAGCGTTGCTGATCATTGTTTCTACTATCGATAGATATCGCCTTTTAAACCAGTGCAAGAACGCGCAATGATCTCAGATAACTCAATCCAGCGATACTAATCATAAGCGGCAGGTGTGTTTGAAGAACCCAATTAACCGGATCATGATTACCATGATGATATTATCTTGGATGTGTCTTTTGATCTCGGATGTAATAAGCGACGTACGAAGAACGGACCCCTGGACGACAGGGTTTATCTCAGCCTGCCGCAGGGGAATTAGCTCAAATGGAGCGCTCGCTTAGCATGCGAGAGGTAGCGGGATCGATGCCCGCATTCTCCAGCAACGTGACTTTTTCTTTACCTCCAATTGAGGCCGACAGGTATCTTCGCAAGCATACGTACAGGAACTGGACAAAAGGCTTTCAATTGAATAGGGCCCAGAGTGGGTGATCCATGAATATGACAGCCTTTCCAAACTTCAGAACGAGATGGTGCAATGTTTTGCAGACACAAGGAACTCGGACAGAAAGCACCCGAAACGGCAAAGAGCTATGTCATCTGAAGGCAGGGCTCGTCCGGGATTTGAACCCGGGACCTCTCGCACCCTAAGCGAGAATCATACCCCTAGACCAACGAGCCTCGGATTTCTGGCAATTCTGCAGACTCGGCCACCCGGCACAGACAAGGTCATGTTTCACGTGGGACAATAAGTATGTTTTCGCACCAGTTCATCAACACAGTTGCCAAACCGCAATCCGCTCAATCCTTGCGGGTATACAGAAAACTTTTTCTTATTGTAGCCACTTTCTTCTGTCGTGGGTTCCATGGTGTAATGGTGAGCATTCTGGACTCTGAATCCAGCGATCCGAGTTCAAATCTCGGTGGAACCTCTTTGTGGGTCCAGATGTTTGTCATACACTTGGTGGGAAGAGCCAAGTCTGCAATGCGAAAGATACCTGTGGCTTCGAAGCTTTAGTGGGAAGCGCATTGAATTCAATCATCTGTATAACCAGTGCACTGAAAAGCACGAATAATAGTATCGAAATACGTACACTCTAATTAAAAACAGACCCCTTGACCAACGCTCTAGACCAAACTGCAGTTTTGGAGAAACACAAGCAGGTCATGAGACAATTTGTTTGGTTTTGGACAAGTTCATTCAGACAGTTGCCAAGTCACACACTGCTTACCCGTTGTGTAAGCTGGTATATGGAAACATACCCCTAAAATACAAGTTGGTAGGCAGAAAACATCAGCACTTTACAGCATTCTGAAGACGTTTGTTCTATGTGCATGTTTCTACGTGTTATACTTTTTGATGGTTTAAAAGTGTTTGAAAGAGGGGGTATAACTCAGTGTTAGAGCATTTGACTGCAGATCAAGAGGTCCTGGTGCCCCCTTTCAGATGTGCATTAAAATAGATGTTACTGAGGCAGCCTGTAATAACAAGGAGTGCGTATGTTTAACGTTTATATTTTATGGTGGATAACAGGCGCCTGGACGAGGGGGTGCATCTCAGCCTGCCGCAGGGGAATTAGCTCAAATGGTAGAGCGCTGGTCCCTGGCATCGATGCCCGCATTCTCCAGCGACGTGGCTTATTCTTTGCCTCTGATTGAGGCCGACAGGTATCTTCGCAAGCATACATACAGGACCTGGACAAAAGGCTTTCACTTGAATAGGGCCCAGAGTGGGCGAACCATGAATGTGACAGCCTTTCCAAACTTCAGAACGAGATGGTGCAATGTTTTGCAGACACAAGGAACTCGGACAGAAAGCATCCGAAACGGCAAAGAGCTATGTCATCTGAAGGCAGGGCTCGTCCGGGATTTGAACCTGGGACCTCTCGCACTCTAAGCGAGAATCATACCCCTAGACCAACGAGCCTCGGATTTCTGGCAATTCTGCAGACTTGGCCACCCGGCACAGACAAGGTCATGTTTCACGTGGGACAATAAGTATGTTTTCGCACCAGTTCATCAACACAGTTGCCAAACCGCAATCCGCTCAATCCTTGCGGGTATACAGAAAACTTTTTCTTATTGTAGCCACTTTCTTCTGTCGTGGGTTCCATGGTGTAATGGTGAGCATTCTGGACTTTGAATCCAGCGATCCGAGTTCAAATCTCGGTGGAACCTCTTTGTGGGTCCAGATGTTTGTCATACACTTGGTTGTAGGGGAAGGGCCAAGTCAGCAATGCGAAAGATACCTGTGGCTTCAAAGCTTTAGTGGGAAGTGCATAAAATTCAATCATCTGTATAACCAGTGCACTGAAAAGCACGAATAATAGGATCGAAATACGTACACTCTAATTAAAAACAGACCCCTTGACCAACGGCTCTAGACCAAACTGCGCTTTTGGAGAAACACAAGCAGGTCATGAGACAATTTTTTTGGTTTTGGACAAGTTCATTCAGACAGTTGCCAAGTCACACACTGCTTACCCGTTGTGTAAGCTGGTATATGGAAACATACCCCTACTCCAACAAGCCAAAATTACCAAGGGACTTTGAGGTGTGAGGCACTGCACAAACAAAAGAAGGTTAGGGCACTCATGATACAATACGTTTCGTTTTTTCAAGATATGTTCTTACCACAAACTGCTGACCTATAATACAAGTTGGTAGGCAGAAAACATCAGCACTTTACAGCATTCTGAAGACGTTTGTTCTATGTGCATGTTTCTACGTGTTATACTTTTTGATGGTTTAAAAGTGTTTGAACGAGGGGGTATAGCTCAGTGTTAGAGCATTTGACTGCAGATCAAGAGGTCCTGGTGCCCCCTTTCAGATGTGCCTTAAAATAGATGTTACTGAGGCAGCCTGTAAAAACAAGGAGTGTGTATGTTTAACGTTTATATTTTATGGTGGATAACAGGCGCCTGGACGAGGGGGTGTATCTCAGCCTGTCGCAGGGGAATTAGCTCAAATGGTAGAGTGCTCGCTTAGCATGCGAGAGGTAGCGGGATCGATGCCCGCATTCTCCAGCGACGTGGCTTGTTCTTTGCCTCCGATTGAGGCCGACAGGTATCTTCGCAAGCATACATACAGGACCTGCACAAAAGGCTTTCACTTGAATAGTGAGCATTCTGGACTTTGAATCCAGCCATCCGAGTTCAAATCTCGGTGGAACCTCTTTGTGGGTCCAGATGTTTGTCATACACTTGGTTGTAGGGGAAGGGCGGAGTCAGCAATGCGAAAGATACCTGTGGCTTCGAAGCTTTAGTGGGAAGTGCATAAAATTCAATCATCTGTATAACCAGTGCACTGAAAAGCATGAATAATAGGATCGAAATACGTACACTCTAATTAAAAACAGAGCTCTAGACCAAACTGCAGTTTTGGAGAAACACAAGCAGGTCATGAGACAATTTGTTTGGTTTTGGACAAGTTCATTCAGACAGTTGCCAAGTCACACACTGCTTACCCCTTGTGTAAGCTGGTATATGGAAACATAGCCCTACTCCAACAAGCCAAAATTACCAGGGGACTTTGAGGTGTGAGGCACTGCACAAACAAAAGAAGGTTAGGGCACTCATGATACAATACGTTTCGTTTTTTCCAGAGATGTTCTTACCACAAACTGCTGACTTATAATACAAGTTGGTAGACAGAAAACATCAGCACTTTACAGCATTCTGAAGACGTTTGTTCTATGTGTTACTGAGTGTTAAATAGATGTTACTGAGGCAGCCTGTAAAAACAATCAGCAGCTGCAAGGAGTGTGTATGTTTAACGTTTATATTTTATGGTGGATAACAGGCGCCTGGACGAGGGGGTGTATCTCAGCCTGCCGCAGGGGAACTAGCTCAAATGGTAGAGCGCTCGCTTAGCATGCGAGATGTAGAGGGATCGATGCCTGCATTCTCCAGCGACGTGGCATGTTCTTTGCCTCCGATTGAGGCCGACAGGTATCTTCGCAAGCATACGTACAGGACCTGGACAAAAGGCTTTCACTTGAATAGGGCCCAGAGTGGGTGAACCATGAACGTGACAGCCTTTCCAAACTTCAGAACGAGATGGTGCAATGTTTTTAAGACACAAGGAACTCGGACAGAAAGCTCCCGAAACGGCAAAGAGCTATGTCATCTGAACGCAGGGCTCATCCGGGATTTGAACCCGGGACCTCTCGCACCCGAAGCGAGAATCATACCCCTAGACCAACGAGCCTTGGATTTCTGGCAATTCTGCAGACGCAGCCACCGGGCACAGACAAGGTCATGTTTCACGTGGGACAATAAGTATGTTTTCGCACCAGTTCATCAACACAGTTGCCAAACCGCAATCCGCTCAATCCTTGCGCGTATACAGAAAACTTTTTCTTATTGTAGCAACTTTCTTCTGTCGTGGGTTCCATGGTGTAATGGTGAGCACTCTGGACTTTGAATCCAGCGATCCGAGTTCAAATCTCGGTGGAACCTCTTTGTGGGTCCAGATGTTTGTCATACACTTGGTTGTAGGGGAAGGGCCGAGTCTGCAATGCGAAAGATACCTGTGGCTTCGAAGCTTTAGTGGGAAGCGCATTGAATTCAATCATCTGTATAACCAGTGCACTGAAAAGCACGAATAATAGTATCGAAATACGTACACTCTAAATAAAAACAGACCCCTTGACCAACGGCTCTAGACCAAACTGCACTTTTGGAGAAACACAAGCAGACAATGTGTTTGGTTTTGGACAAGTTCATCCAGACAGTTGTCAAGTCACACACTGCTTACCCCTTGTGTAAGCTGGTACATAGAAACATACCCCTACTCAAACAAGCCAAAATTACCAGGGGACTTTGAAGTGTGAGGAACTGCACAAAAAAAGGAGGCTAGGGCACTCATGATACAATTTCGTTTTTTCAAGATATGTTCTTACCACAAACTGCTGACCTATAATACAAGTTGGTAGACAGAAAACATCAGCACTTTACAGCATTCTGAAGACGTTTGTTCTATGTGCATGTTTCTACGTGTTATACTTTTTGATGGATTAAAAGTGTTTGAACGAGGGGGTATAGCTCAGTGTTAGAGCATTTGACTGCAGATCAAGAGGTCCTCGGTTCAAATCCGGGTGCCCCCTTTCAGATGTGCCTTGAAATAGATGTTACTGAGGCAGACTGTAAAAACAATCAGCAGCCGCAAGCTTTGTGACAGGGAGTGTGAATGTTTATATTTTATGGTGGATAACAGGCGCTCGCTTAGCATGCGAGAGGTAGAGGGATCGATGCCCGCATTCTCCAGCGACGTGGCTTGTTCTTTGCCTCCGAACCGCAATCCGCTCAATCCTTGCGGGTATACAGAAAACTTTTTCTTATTGTAGCCACTTTCTTCTGTAGTAGGTTCCATGGTGTAATGGTGAGCATTCTGGACTTTGAATCCAGCGATCCTAGTTCAAATCTCGGCGGAACCTCTTTGTGGGTCCAGATGTTTGTCATACAGGGAACTACATCACTGTTTGAACTCAGTTCCTCTGAACCCTGAATTTTATGTGTTTTATTTTATCTTACAAACTTAAATTCTTTAAATATCCACTCAAGAAACACTATATTTTCTAAGATACCTAATGAAAAACAGTGGATGGTATTCATACTTTGAGATTTTGTTGGATACTATCTTGGCCTACTTGATCAGCTGAAGCCTGAGGATTTCCTAGTAGAGAATCTCAGCACACCATGCCACCCAAGAAGGACCAAAGCAGCAACCAAAGTAATGGAGAAGAGTTGGTGTCGCTTTCACAAATAAAGGATCTAATGAGTCAACAAAGGGATCTGTTCATGCAACTTCTACAGCAGCAAGAAAGTAACTTTAAGACTGTTGTGGAATTAATTGTGAACAATGTGAACACTCGGATTGACAAATTGATCAAGGAGACACAGGAGCTGAGAAGCAGCTTGCAATTCTCCCAGAAGGACATTGATGATCTAATGAAGAAAAATGATAAAACTGAGTCAGAAAGGACAATTGTTTTTGCTGAAACCAAAATAATACAGGCGCAATTGGTAGAGATGACTGAGAAAGCAGATTACTTGGAGGGTCAAACAAGAAGGAATAACCTTGTTGTGGATGGTATTCCTGAGGCCCAGAATGAAAGCTGGAAGGAGACTGAGGACAAAGTCAGGTATGTGATAAATGAGAAACTTCACCTGGACAGTAGCCAGATGGTGATTGAACGTGCACATAGGACTGGCAATCCATCCGGATATGCTGGAAAGAGACCTAGGCCTATCATGGTCAAATTCCTCAGATATAAAGATAAAATGGCTGTTTTGGGAAAGACTAAGGATCTTAAAGGCACCAACATCTATGTGAATGAGGACTACACTGAAGCCGTCAGGCAAAAGCGTAAGGCACTCATTCCATCCATGAAAGCTGCCAGAGAACGAGGTGACATAGCCTACATCCGACATGACAAGCTTATTGTCCATCCCCCTGCCCAAAAGCATAAGGATAGGGAAAGCACCAACAGCCAGGAGTTGGAGCCAAGAGCTGGAGCGAGAGACTAGTTCTCTGGTTTCCTTAACTTGAGCTCATATAGACTGAACTGATTTTAAAGAAAAAAAAAATATATATATAATTATGGATAGTAGGCCTATTGATGATAAACATCTCCTTTCTGTTTCAAAGGGTCTTGTTATGGCCCATTTGAATGTTTGCAGCATCAGAAATAAGGTATTTGAACTTAATAACCTAATTACAAAAAACACCATTAATATCTTGGCAGTATCAGAGACTCATCTAGATGCTACTGTTCTTGATACTGAGGTTTCCATTGATGGCTATAATATTTTTAGAAGGGACAGGAATAAATATGGGGGTGGCATAGCATTATATATCAGAGATAACTTTCCGGCAACACTATGCTCTGAGTTTATCTCAGATGGTTTAGAAATGTTATGGGTTAAAGTGCATCTTCCTCACCTAAAGCCGGTGTTAATCGGTTGCTGCTATAGACCTCCTGGGGCTGATGAGCAATACCTGAATGATTTATGTGTGTTAATTGACAGAGTTACAGATGTGAATAATGATATTTTTTTACTTGGGGATATGAACATTGACTGGTTTGCGAAACAATGTCCAATGAAACAAAAGATAGTTTCATTGATTGCTGCTTGTAATCTTTCTCAGATGATCTCTCAACCAACCAGAGTCTTTACTAATAGTGCTGGACATACTTCTGCCACTTGCATAGATCATATTTATACAAATGTTCCAGAATCCTGCATTAAACCAGTTTCTCGATCTGTGGGTTTTAGTGACCATAATATCATAACAATTACCAGAAAAACAAAAATTCCAAAATGTAGAGTCAATATAGTTCATAAAAGGATGTTTAAGAAATTTATTCCGGAGAGTTTTTTGGCAGATGTTGGTGGTATCGATTGGACTGATGTGTATGCTGCTGAGGAGCCTGAGGCTGCCTTAAATATATTTATGGAAAGATTTATGAAGATTGTTGATAGGCATGCCCCTATGAGAAAGTGTATTGTAAAAGGGAGAACAGCCCCATGGCTGAATGAAAGTATAATGAGCCTCATGAAGGAAAGAGACAAAGTCAAATCTATATTAGTAAAGACTGGATTGGTGGAGGACAGATTCATGTACTGTCAACTGAGAAACCAGGTTACTAAACTGAATAGATCGATGAAAAAAGAATATTATATGAAGAGAATAAATGCTGTAAAGCAAGATGGTAAAGAGCTCTGGAAAACCCTTAATGAAATAATGGGGAGGCAAACATCTGGAGGAGCTTCCTTTGTGGAGTCAGAAGGCAAGTTTTTGACCAAACCATCTGATATAGCGAATTATTTTAATGATTTTTATATAAATAGGGTCCATGCACTAAGGCAGAATATGGACAATACTGATTCGAATTGCCTGAAGCTCATAAAAAATCATGTGATGTTAGATAAGAGTTGCACTTTCCAGTTTAATAGTGTAGAGGAGCCGGAAGTTAGAAAGTTGTTGAAGTCTCTGCCCGACCACAGCTCAGTAGGTACTGACCTGATGGACAGTAAAGTACTTAGCCTGGCAGCTGACTATGTTTGCGGTCCATTATGTCAAATATTAAATGCATGCTTAATGAAAGGTGTTTTTCCCACTATTTGGAAAGAAGGTAAAATTGTTCCCATACCTAAAGATGGCAGGCTAGCACTTACTGGGAAGAACAGTAGACCTATTACTATTCTCCCAGTTCTTAGTAAGCTGATGGAGAGAATAGTTCACTCACAAGTAAAGGAATACTTTGAATGTAATGGTTTGAACACAGATTTCCAACATGCTTATAGACATAACCATTCAACTTGTTCTGCCCTTACAGTAATGACAGATGACTGGCTCAAGGAAATGGATAATTTAAAAATGACTGGTGCTGTATTACTTGATTTTAGTGCGGCATTTGATGTCATAGATCACAATCTACTCATTAGTAAACTAGAATGCTATGGATTTAGTCCAACTGCCATTCATTTTATGAAGAGTTATCTCACATGTAGGACGCAAAGGGTTTATTACACTGGCAGCTGGTCTCACTCTAAGGTCTTGGACTGTGGGGTCCCGCAAGGGAGCTGCCTGGGACCTCTTTTATATGCCATCTTCACTAATGATTTACCATCTGTTTTATGTAAAGCAACTGTACAAATGTATGCTGATGATTCCACATTGTATTATGCTGCAAAAACTGTCAGTGAACTGGATTATGTTTTATCAGCTGAGTTAAAAATGGTTTCTGATTGGATAAAACGAAATAAGTTGGTGTTGAATGTTTCAAAAACCAAATCAATTATCTTGGGATCGAGTCAAAAATTGTCATTTACACCAAAGATGAGTTTGAATTTGTCTGGGGAACCTATAGAACAGGTAGATAAAGTAAAATTACTCGGCACAATAGTGGATAGTAAGCTGTCATGGGTAGAACATATTGATATCATAGTGAAGAAGATGGGTAGTGGAATCTCTATGGTGAGGAAATGTCTTAGTTATGTCCCTACACACATTGTGGAGCAGGTGGCTAAATCTTTAATTTTATGTCATTTAGATTATTGTGCCCCTGTGTGGTCATCTATATCTAAAGGTCAACTAAGAAAATTACAAACAACCCAAAATAGAGCTGCCAGGTTAGTATTACATTGTCCGATTAGAACAAACATTATAAGTATGCACTGTCAGCTCTCATGGTTAATGGTGGAGAAAAGGCTTGTTTTTAATACAACTAAGTTTTTTAGAAATATTGTCTATTCTTCCGAACCAGTTTTTTTATATAACCAAATTGTTAGGTGTGATCAGTTACATTCTCATGTGACTAGGTCTGCGGATGATGGCCTGGTGATGTTACCACGGCCAAAATCCAATGCTTTGAAGAGAACTGTTATTTATCGTGCCATCAGTCATTGGAATAACTGCCCATTGAATATACGTAAAATGAATGGCAAAGACTCTTTTAGGTACCATCTAAGAATGTACTATTTAAATTGTGAATAAGGACATATTTTGTAATATTACTAAATTATTCAGACTAATTTATGATGATGTGGTAATGATGTCTATAATATTATAATGTTATACTGTTGTACATTAACATTGTTATGTGATTTCTTTTTTTTGTTGTGGACCCCAGGAAGACTAGCTTGTTCACTTTGGTGACAGCTAATGGGGATCCTTTTTACAATAAACAATAAACAATACACTTGGTTGTAGGGGAAGGGCTGAGTCAGCAATGCGAAAGATACCTGTGGCTTCGAAGCTTTAGTGGGAAGTGCATAAAATTCAATCATCTGTATAACCAGTGCACTGAAAAGCACGAATAATAGTATCGAAATACGTACACTCTAAATAAAAACAGACCCCTTGACCAACGGCTCTAGACCAAACTGCGCTTTTGGAGAAACACAAGCAGACAATGTGTTTGGTTTTGGACAAGTTCATTCAGACAGTTGCCAAGTCACACACTGCTTACCCCTTGTGTAAGCTGGTATATGGAAACATACCCCTACTCCAACAAGCCAAAATTACTAAGGGACTTTGAGGTGTGAGGCACTGCACAAACAAAAGAAGGTTAGGGCACTCATGATACAATACGTTTCGTTTTTTCAAGATATGTTCTTACCACAAACTGCTGACTTATAATACAAGTTGGTAGACAGAAAACATCAGCACTTTACAGCATTCTGAAGACGTTTGTTCTATGTGTTACTGAGTGTTAAATAGATGTTACTGAGGCAGCCTGTAAAAACAATCAGCAGCTGCAAGGAGTGTGTATGTTTAACGTTTATATTTTATGGTGGATAACAGGCGCCTGGACGAGGGGGTGTATCTCAGCCTGCCGCAGGGGAATTAGCTCAAATGGTAGAGCGCTCGCTTAGCATGCGAGATGTAGAGGGATCGATGCCTGCATTCTCCAGCGACGTGGCATGTTCTTTGCCTCCGATTGAGGCCGACAGGTATCTTCGCAAGCATACGTACAGGACCTGGACAAAAGGCTTTCACTTGAATAGGGCCCAGAGTGGGTGAACCATGAACGTGACAGCCTTTCCAAACTTCAGAACGAGATGGTGCAATGTTTTGCAGACACAAGGAACTCGGACAGAAAGCACCCGAAACGGCAAAGAGCTATGTCATCTGAACGCAGGGCTCGTCCGGGATTTGAACCCGGGACCTCTCGCACCCGAAGCAAGAATCATACCCCTAGACCAACAAGCCTCGGATTTCTGGCAATTCTGCAGACGCAGCCACCGGGCACAGACAAGGTCATGTTTCACGTGGGACAATAAGTATGTTTTCGCACTAGTTCATCAACACAGTTGCCAAACCGCAATCCGCTCAATCCTTGCGGGTATACAGAAAACTTTTTCTTATTGTAGCAACTTTCTTCTGTCGTGGGTTCCATGGTGTAATGGTGAGCACTCTGGACTTTGAATCCAGCGATCCGAGTTCAAATCTCGGTGGAACCTCTTTGTGGGTCCAGATGTTTGTCATACACTTGGTTGTAGGGGAAGGGCCGAGTCTGCAATGCGAAAGATACCTGTGGCTTCGAAGCTTTAGTGGGAAGCGCATTGAATTCAATCATCTGTATAACCAGTGCACTGAAAAGCACGAATAATAGTATCGAAATACTTACACTCTAAATAAAAACAGACCCCTTGACCAACGGCTCTAGACCAAACTGCACTTTTGGAGAAACACAAGCAGACAATGTGTTTGGTTTTGGACAAGTTCATCCAGACAGTTGTCAAGTCACACACTGCTTACCCCTTGTGTAAGCTGGTACATATAAACATACCCCTACTCAAACAAGCCAAAATTACCAGGGGACTTTGAAGTGTGAGGAACTGCACAAAAAAAGGAGGCTAGGGCACTCATGATACAATTTCGTTTTTTCAAGATATGTTCTTACCACAAACTGCTGACCTATAATACAAGTTGGTATACAGAAAACATCAGCACTTTACAGCATTCTGAAGACGTTTGTTCTATGTGCATTTTTCTACGTGTTATACTTTTTGATGGATTAAAAGGGTGCCCCCTTTCAGATGTGCCTTGAAATAGATGTTACTGAGGCAGACTATAAAAACAATCAGCAGCCGCAAGCTTTGTGACAGGGAGTGTGAATGTTTATATTTTATGGTGGATAACAGGCGCTCGCTTAGCATGCGAGAGGTAGAGGGATCGATGCCCGCATTCTCCAGCGACGTGGCTTGTTCTTTGCCTCCGATTGAGGCCGACAGGTATCTTCGCAAGCATACGTACAGGACCTGGACAAAAGGCTTTCACTTGAATAGGGCCCAGAGTGGGCGAACCATGAATGTGACAGCCTTTCCAAACGAGATGGTGCAATTTTTTGCAGACACAAGGAACTCGAACAGAAAGCAACCGAAACTGCAAAGAGCTATGTCATCTGAAGGCAGGGCTCGTCCGGGATTTGAACCCGGGACCTCTCGCACAGGGGGTGTATCTCAGCCTGCCGCAGGGGAATTAGCTCAAATGGTAGAGCGCTCGCTTAGCATGCGAGAAGTAGCGGGATCGATGCCCGCATTCTCCAGCGACGTGGCTTGTTCTCCAGCGACGTGGCTTGTTCTTGTCCAGGTCCTACGTACAGGACCTGGACAAAAGGCTTTCACTTGAATAGGGCCCAGAGTGGGCGAACCATGAATGTGACAGCCTTTCCAAACGAGATGGTGCAATTTTTTGCAGACACAAGGAACTCGAACAGAAAGCAACCGAAACTGCAAAGAGCTATGTCATCTGAAGGCAGGGCTCGTCCGGGATTTGAACCCGGGACCTCTCGCACAGGGGGTGTATCTCAGCCTGCCGCAGGGGAATTAGCTCAAATGGTAGAGCGCTCGCTTAGCATGCGAGAAGTAGCGGGATCGATGCCCGCATTCTCCAGCGACGTGGCTTGTTCTTTGCCTCCGATTGAGGCCGACAGGTATCTTCGCAAGCATACATACAGGACCTGGACAAAAGGCTTTCACTTGAATAGGGCCCAGAGTGGGCGAACCATGAATGTGACAGCCTTTCCAAACTTCAGAACGAGATGGTGCAATGTTTTACAGACACAAGGAACTCGGACAGAAAGCACCCGAAACGGCAAAGAGCTATGTCATCTGAAGGCAGGGCTCGTCCGGGATTTGAACCCGGGACCTCTCGCACCCGAAGCGAGAATCATACCCCTAGACCAACGAGCCTCGGATTTCTGGTAATTCTGCAGACTCGGCCACCGGGCACATACAAGGTCATGTTTCACGTGGGACAATAAGTATGTTTTCGCACCAGTTCATCAACACAGTTGCCAAACCGCAATCCGCTCAATCCTTGCGGGTATACAGAAAACTTTTTGTTATTGTAGCAACTTTCTTCTGTCGTGGGTTCCATGGTGTAATGGTGAGCACTCTGGACTTTGAATCCAGCGATCCGAGTTCAAATCTCGGTGGAACCTCTTTGTGGGTCCAGATGTTTGTCATACACTTGGTTGTAGGGGAAGGGCCGAGTCTGCAATGCGAAAGATACCTGTGGCTTCGAAGCTTTAATGGGAAGTGCATTGAATTCAATCATCTGTATAACCAGTGCACTGAAAAGCATGAATAATAGGATCGAAATACGTACACTCTAATTAAAAACAGAACCCTTGACCAACGCTCTAGACCAAACTGCAATTTTGGAGAAACACAAGCAGGTCATGAGACAATGTGTTTGGTTTTGGACAAGTTCATTCAGACAGTTGCCAAGTCACACACTGCTTACCCCTTGTGTAAGCTGGTATATGGAAACATAGCCCTACTCCAACAAGCCAAAATTACCAGGGGACTTTGAGGTGTGAGGCACTGCACAAACAAAAGAAGGTTAGGGCACTCATGATACAATACGTTTCGTTTTTTCAAGATATGTTCTTACCACAAACTGCTGACTTATAATACAAGTTGGTAGACAGAAAACATCAGCACTTTACAGCATTCTGAAGACGTTTGTTCTATGTGCATGTTTCTACTTGTTATACTTTTTGATGGTTTAAAAGTGTTTGAACGCGGGTTTATTGCTCAGTGTTAGAGCATTTGACTGCAGATCAAGAGGTCCTTGGTTCAAATCCGGGTGCCCCCTTTTAGATGTGCCTTAAAATAGATGTTACTGAGGCAGCCTGTAAAAACAATCAGCAGCCGCAAGCTTTGTGACAAGGAGTGTGTATGTTTAACGTTTATATTTTATGGTGGATAACAGGCGCCTGCACGAGGGGGTGTATCTCAGCCTGCCGCAGGGGAATTAGCTCAAATGGTAGAGCGCTCGCTTAGCATGCGAGAGGTAGCTGGATCCATGCCCGCATTCTCCAGCGACGTGGCTTGTTCTTTGCCTCCGATTGAGGCCGACAGGTATCTTCGCAAGCATACATACAGGACCTGGACAAAAGGCTTTCACTTGAATAGGGCCCAGAGTGGGCGAACCATGAATGTGACAGCCTTTCCAAACTTCAGAACGAGATGGTGCAATGTTTTACAGACACAAGGAACTCGGACAGAAAGCACCCGAAACGGCAAAGAGCTATGTCATCTGAAGGCAGGGCTCGTCCGGGATTTGAACCCGGGACCTCTCGCACCCGAAGCGAGAATCATACCCCTAGACCAACGAGCCTCGGATTTCTTGCAATTCTGCAGACTCGGCCACCGGGCACAGACAAGGTCATGTTTCACGTGGGACAATAAGTATGTTTTCGCACCAGTTCATCAACACAGTTGCCAAACCGCAATCCGCTCAATCCTTGCGGGTATACAGAAAACTTTTTCTTATTGTAGCCACTTTCTTCTGTCGTAGGTTCCATGGTGTAATGGTGAGCATTCTGGACTTTGAATCCAGCGAGTTCAAATCTCGGTGGAACCTCTTTGAGGGTCCAGATGTTTGTCATACACTTGGTTGTAGGGGAAGGGCTGAGTCAGCAATGCGAAAGATACCTGTGGCTTCGAAGCTTTAGTGGAAAGTGCATAAAATTCAATCATCTGTATAACCAGTGCACTGAAAAGCACGAATAATAGTATCGAAATACGTACACTCTAAATAAAAACAGACCCCTTGACCAACGGCTCTAGACCAAACTGCGCTTTTGGAGAAACACAAGCAGACAATGTGTTTGGTTTTGGACAAGTTCATTCAGACAGTTGCCAAGTCACACACTGCTTACCCCTTGTGTAAGCTGGTATATGGAAACATACCCCTACTCCAACAAGCCAAAATTACCAGGGGACTTTGAGGTGTGAGGCACTGCACAAACAAAAGAAGGTTAGGGCACTCATCATACAATACGTTTCGTTTTTTCAAGATATGTTCTTACCACAAACTGCTGACCTATAATACAAGTTGGTAGGCAGAAAACATCAGCACTTTACAGCATTCTGAAGACGTTTGTTCTATGTGCATGTTTCTACGTGTTATACTTTTTGATGGTTTAAAAGTGTTTGAACGAGGGGGTATAGCTCAGTGTTAGAGCATTTGACTGCAGATCAAGAGGTCCTGGTGCCCCCTTTCAGATGTGCCTTAAAATAGATGTTACTGAGGCAGCCTGTAAAAACAAGGAGTGTGTATGTTTAATGTTTATATTTTATGGTGGATAACAGGCGCCTGGACGAGGGGGTGTATCTCAGCCTGCCGCAGGGGAATTAGCTCAAATGGTAGAGCGCTCGCTTAGCATGCGAGAAGTAGCGGGATCGATGCCCGCATTCTCCAGCGACGTGGCTTGTTCTTTACCTCCGATTGAGGCCGACAGGTATCTTCGCAAGCATACATACAGGACCTGGACAAAAGGCTTTCACTTGAATAGGGCCCAGAGTGGGCGAACCATGAATGTGACAGCCTTTCCAAACTTCAGAACGAGATGGTGCAATGTTTTACAGACACAAGGAACTCGGACAGAAAGCACCCGAAACGGCAAAGAGCTATGTCATCTGAAGGCAGGGCTCGTCCGGGATTTGAACCCGGGACCTCTCGCACCCGAAGCGAGAATCATACCCCTAGACCAACGAGCCTCAGATTTCTTGCAATTCTGCAGACTCGGCCACCGGGCACAGACAAGGTCATGTTTCACGTGGGACAATAAGTATGTTTTCGCACCAGTTCATCAACACAGTTGCCAAACCGCAATCCGCTCAATCCTTGCGGGTATACAGAAAACTTTTTCTTATTGTAGCCACTTTCTTCTGTCATAAGTTCCATGGTGTAATGGTGAGCATTCTGGACTTTGAATCCAGCGAGTTCAAATCTCGGTGGAACCTCTTTGAGGGTCCAGATGTTTGTCATACACTTGGTTGTAGGGGAAGGGCTGAGTCAGCAATGCGAAAGATACCTGTGGCTTCGAAGCTTTAGTGGAAAGTGCATAAAATTCAATCATCTGTATAACCAGTGCACTGAAAAGCACGAATAATAGTATCGAAATACGTACACTCTAAATAAAAACAGACCCCTTGACCAACGGCTCTAGACCAAACTGCGCTTTTGGAGAAACACAAGCAGACAATGTGTTTGGTTTTGGACAAGTTCATTCAGACAGTTGCCAAGTCACACACTGCTTACCCCTTGTGTAAGCTGGTATATGGAAACATACCCCTACTCCAACAAGCCAAAATTACCAGGGGACTTTGAGGTATGAGGCACTGCACAAACAAAAGAAGGTTAGGGCACTCATCATACAATACGTTTCGTTTTTTCAAGATATGTTCTTACCACAAACTGCTGACCTATAATACAAGTTGGTAGGCAGAAAACATCAGCACTTTACAGCATTCTGAAGACGTTTGTTCTATGTGCATGTTTCTACGTGTTATACTTTTTGATGGTTTAAAAGTGTTTGAACGAGGGGGTATAGCTCAGTGTTAGAGCATTTGACTGCAGATCAAGAGGTCCTGGTGCCCCCTTTCAGATGTGCCTTAAAATAGATGTTACTGAGGCAGCCTGTAAAAACAAGGAGTGTGTATGTTTAACGTTTATATTTTATGGTGGATAACAGGCGCCTGGACGAGGGGGTGTATCTCAGCCTGCCGCAGGGGAATTAGCTCAAATGGTAGAGCGCTCGCTTAGCATGCGAGAAGTAGCGGGATCGATGCCCGCATTCTCCAGCGACGTGGCTTGTTCTTTACCTCCGATTGAGGCCGACAGGTATCTTCGCAAGCATACATACAGGACCTGGACAAAAGGCTTTCACTTGAATAGGGCCCAGAGTGGGCGAACCATGAATGTGACAGCCTTTCCAAACTTCAGAACGAGATGGTGCAATGTTCAGACACAAGGAACTCGGACAGAAAGCACCCGAAACGGCAAAGAGCTATGTCATCTGAAGGCAGGGCTCGTCCGGGATTTGAACCCGGGACCTCTCGCACCCTAAGCGAGAATCATACCCCTAGACCAACGAGCCTCGGATTTCTGGCAATTCTGCAGACTCGGCCACCGGGCACAGACAAGGTCATGTTTCATGTGGGACAATAAGTATGTTTTCGCACCAGTTCATCAACACAGTTTGCGAAACCGCAATCCGCTCAATCCTTGCGGGTATACAGAAAACTTTTTCTTATTGTAGCCACTTTCTTCTGTCGTAGGTTCCATGGTGTAATGGTGAGCATTCTGGACTTTGAATGCAGCGATCCAAGGTCTTTGTGGGTCCCGATGTTTGTCATAAACTTGGTTGTAGGGGAAGGTCCGAGTCAGCAATGCATTCGCATTTATTCATTTGGCAGACGCTTTTATCCAAAGCGATATTACCCCTGCCGCAGGGGAATTAGCTCAAATGGTAGAGCGCTCGCTTAGCATGCGAGAGGTAGAGGGATCGATGCCCGCATTCTCCAGCGACGTGGCTTGTTCTTTGCCTCCGATTGATGCCGACAGGTATCTTCGCAAGCATACAAAAGCATACGTACAAAAGGCTTTCACTTGAATAGGGCCCAGAGTGGGCGAACCATGAATGTGACAGCCTTTCCAAACTTCAGAACGAGATGGTGCAATGTTTTGCAGACACAAGGAACTCGGACAGAAAGCACCCAAACCGGCAAAGAGCTATGTCATCTGAGGGCAGGGCTCGTCCGGGATTTGAACCCGGGACCTCCTGCACCCTAAGCGAGAATCATACCCCTAGACCAACAACTCTAGACCGAACTGCAGTTTTGGGAAAAGACAAGCAGGTCATGAGACAATGAGTTTGGTTTTGAACAAGTTCATCCATACAGTTGCCAAGTCACACACTATTTTACCCCTTGTGTAAGCTGGTATACAGAAACATACCCCTACACCAACAAGCCAAGGTGGGGTGGCTGGATAGAAGTCTGGTGACTTCAGTGTCAGTCAGTGGGGCGAAAAAGGAGAGTTCGATGCTTGAAGTGAGGGTAGTGTGTACCGAGTTCTGAGGTGCTGAAGTACTTTGCTGATGGATGATATTTTTCTCTGTGGTCAAATGTTAAGTGCGCAGGGGAGTGTTAGGTGCCGAGTGCTAGGTGTATTGCTCACCTTGGTGTTATAGAAATGTAACAGGTATATATATATAGTATCTAAAAATCATTATTATTTTGGGGAACTTTTATTTTGACAGGCGGATTGGTTTTGGGCGTTGAGTGTGTGTGCTGCGAGAGAAGAAGAAGACCGCAGTGTAGCTGTGACAGACAGAAAAAAGTGAGTGTTGTATTTGAGAAGCTTGTCCGACAAAGTAACTTAAACGAAAGTCAATCGGGGCTTGGTCGAATAAAGGACAACATCAAGTGATTTTTTTTTTTTTTGTGAGCTGTGTCCCTCGTTTTTGTAGTTTTTTTTGTGAGTTTTGATCCGTGAATCGCATTGCATTGGACTGCTGGAGTGACGCAGTAATGTTTTGTGAAGGCTACGAGAACTGTGAGTGCATTTAAAGTACAAGTTTAGCTTGATTCGTGACGATTGAAGAGATTTTTCACATTTTTGTTAAAGGTTTGGATCTTTATTGAGAAGCACTCGTACGAACTAACGTTTCAAGAAGACTGGTCACGCACATTTGAGTGTCATCGCACGTGAGGTACGAATTTCTGTTTGCAGTTGGTGTGGAACATAGTTTTTTTTCGAGGAGATTTGAGTTTAAGACTATTTTATGTTACCCTGCCATCCAACAACATTTTAGTTTGGCATCTCAAGTGGTGTGTCTCAGTGTAATACATACATCCCTGTACGTTCATTTCATTTTTGATTCACCTCAGTTTGATTCATTCTCTTTCGACTCACTTTTGATTCACTCATTTTGTTGTGGACATTTTCATTGAGCTTGAAAGATATTTCTGTGAAATCTCAAGAGGATTTCAACGCACGCTACACCAAGACAACCTATTCCTTATTTTTTTAAATATATTTTTGATTCGAGGAACGTTGAACTGTGAGAGTTCAGTTGAATCACAGAACCTAAAGCGAAGTGAGTGAGCACATAAAGGGACATTACACGTCAGTGCTCTTCGAGATGTGAAATTGCATTGTGTATATTGATGTTGTTTTTTCCAAATGTGATTGTCTGATCATTTTAAGTTGATCATTTGAAAACTGAAAACTCATCAAAAGTGGTGTTTAAAAAAGTGTTTTTTAATTTCATTTTGAAGTGGGGTTTATCTATGTACAAGTAGAAAGGTTAGAGCTTTTACATTGAAAATTATTAAGTTGTAGTGAGCGTAAAATAAAACAAAAAGACCATACCTTTTATTTTATTGATCTTATTTTGTGATTATTAACCCTGAATTTAATTCAGGGTTAGAAAGAAAAAGCACTTGATTACAAGAAAAAACACTTGATTACAAGAAAGAAAAAAAGACACAGAGAATAAATATTGCTCAAGGGCCCTTCAGTCATGACCTGCTGGCACTGAGATTAGAACCGGCAACCTTCTGATCACAAGCCCAACGCTCTAACCATTAGGTCACAGCTGACCTCATTGTAGCTTTTTATTTAGAGCTCTCGGGTTGGGAGGAGAGATGAGGACACCAGCCAGCATAACGGAAAACAGGTACTTTAATGTTCCAAAAAACGAAACTTAAACAGACTTCTTGTAATTCAGGATAATACAGGAATAACATAAATCACTCTTCACCACAGACCGTCAGGAAGAACAGTCACTTCAAAAGGGCTTTGCAGATAAGCTTCAAAACAGACATCAGGTACATCTTCCACAGGTAAGTATCTTCAAAACAGGAATTTCAGACACAAACTTCAAAAACAGGCATCAGGTAAGTAATCCAAAATAGGATTTGCATCCATATAATCCATTGTGCGAGACTAAACTAAACTGATGACAACAATGCTCAACAGAAACTCAGTGAGAAACTCAAGCTTAAATAGTGTGGAACAAATTGAAAACATGTGTGGTGCATGAACAATCCAAGATGACGGGTGAGAGTGCAGTGCATGTTGGGAATGGAAATCCTTTTAAAAGTCTGGAGATAAAGATTGTGTGTAACCGGCAGGGGGCGATGATCTGGGGGGGGTGATCGGGGTTCTTACAGTTGTAGTTATCTGTCCCAGGTCTGTGAGCAAGAAGAAAAATGGCAGAACTGGAAGAACTGAAGAAGGAGCTCTTGGAAATGCAGAAGAGGTTAGCGGAGCAAGCTGGGGCGTTGGATCATGACAGAACTGAACAGCGAGAAGCCCTGTCATTGTCCAGAGCAGTAAGGGAGCAGCTAGCATCCACTCGTGCAACCCCAGCAACGATCTATATCCCAAGAGATCACAAATTTACCGATTTCACTGGATCTACAAAACCTGGAGAAGAAAGTGTGGAAGAGTGGATTGTCTCTATGAAATCAGCCTTTCGAGTCATGAAGGTGCCAGAAGAATTGCAGGTGGAACTGATAAAGCAGCATTTAAAGGGAGAGGCTAAATATACTAAATATATCATGATGGAAGAAGTGGATAACAGTGTGGAGTCCATTTTCCAACTGCTCCAGGAAACAAGGTACCTATTGGCACAAGGTTGAAAGACTTTTACGAAAACAAGCACTTGGTGAGACCATACTATGCTTACGATTTACGAGAAAAGCTCCACAAGGGGAAACACAGAGAGCCCAAACGAGTTCCAGATAAATTGAGTGTTTTGAAAGAGCAGTTAGTCCTTGGACTGAGGGATGATTTCCTAAGAAGAGAGATAAAAGGGAGGGTCAAGGAAGAGCAATGCATGACTTTTGCACAGCTGATGCAGGACGCCATCACATGGTCTGAGGAACTGGAAGCACGACCTGAAGACCGCTGTGCATGCTAGAGTAGCAGTTCACACTATAGTTGCGACTGGTGACATTCCATCCTCACTGACATTAGAAAAGTTGCACGAGGCAATAGAGAAGATAGCTGCATAGCAGGAAGAATTGTACAGAATTGTACATAGTCAAGGGAGAGTTGATCCCCAGCCTGATATTATGAGAAGGCAGCCTCTGAGAAACAGTGAAGTTACACATGTGGTCAACCAGGTCACACCAGTCGACGTTGTAGACAGTTTAAGGAGCTGGGTAACCGGGGCACTGCGTCATCACCAATGGCGGAAGTATCTGAGGTGTTAAGGGGAGCTTCGTCAGGGGACAATGCAAGCACTAGTGGGCCTTCCGTAATCCGGAGCCATACAGCTGATTGGAATGCAGATATAGCAACAGAAACACTAAGGGATAGTGCTTTTGGAGACTGTTTGACAGTGGATGTGAAAATAGCAGGGGTGCCCACCAAATGCTTGTTGGACATTGGTTTAGAGGTTACCACCATCTCAGAGTCTGACTTTAAACATAATTTCGGAGCACAAGAGATACAGCTGGTGTCTGCTAACTAGGTGCGCCTCACTGCTGCAAACGGACTAGACATTCCTGTCCTTGGATGTCTACAGGCAGACATAGAGTGCATGGGAAAGCTGCTTCCAGGGAAGTGTGTTTTCGTGATAACAGACTCAAACCCCGATGTGAAGGAGATGAAATGGATTGGCTGAAATTGTGGGGATGAATGTGCTTAGTGAATTGAAAAACCTTGTGCTGTCTGGAAAGGATTTGGATAAGGAGAGCAAAGTGAGCCAACGTGCAGATGCTAATGTCAGACGAGTAATAGCAAAAGTTAAAAAATATGAAGGACTCTTGGGCCCAGAGAGAAGGCTAGGATTTGTTAAGGTGTCTGGGAAGCAAATTGTGATAATCCCACCCTTAAGTGAGAAGTTTGTGGAGTGCCACTGCAGTATACCTCATCAAGTGGAGCATCAAGTGTTGGTGGAGTCCATGGGTTCTGTTACTCTTCCAAAAGGATTGTTAGTAGCCAATGTGTTTGCAAGCCCAGAAAAGGGGAAAGTTCCGGTGTGAGTGTTAAATCTCTGTCAAAAAAACATCAGGTTGATGCCAAGATCCAGGATTGCAGTTGTGTCTAAGCCTCATAAAGTAGTCCCAAAGCAAATGGTGGAATTCAAAAAGGATGATGATGAGTTGCATGGATTCTCTTCGCTCTGTCAACGGAGGCAGTCGCATTTTTCTTGCTCCCGTCCTTCCCTTTTTTTCCTGCTGATCTCGTGTCTTGTCTCGTTTCATCTATTGAGAGATTCTCTCTGCACTGCTCTACAACTGAAATTATGGATCTGATCAACTGGTCTCTCAACGCTATTGACACGATCTTCTCGACGAGAAGCTTGGGTTCGGGGGAACCTGTCTGCCCTGATGGAACGTTCGCAGCTGGCTACACGATGGACGCCTGGGAGAGATGGCGGATTGTGTGTCTGGCTCCTCTTTCCGTGGAGGACATTGAAGATATCTACCTATTCGGAACCATGATAACAGGTATTATGCTGATTGGATGAGGCTGTGCCCTTAGTTATCGAGAAATTAAGAAAACGGTAACAGCTCTCAAAAGTCTCACAAGGCTGCTCATTATGATGGAAGTCGTGGGAAGAGCGGTTGGCTCTGGAAATGAGACTATTAACCGCAATATGGATTCTATCACGGAGAAGCTCACGACTTTGCAAGGGAAAATTGATATTCTTGGAGACCAATTGGACAAAGAGAGTAGCCGTGGAAATGGAATGCGGTTGCTCGCCCCAAGACTAAACAATCAAACTTATCTTTTTCGACTCCCCCGTATCAGCCTCGGCCAAGGCTGGTGCTGGAATTCTACCCTGAGTGGAGCAGTACGGAGAGACGCTCTTGCGTCCCTCCCCCATTCTACTGAAACACCTGCACACAGACTATCACACAGACTATCACACACACACAAAACACAGGCCGCACTCGAGGGCGGCCAACCACTCCCAGATTAATGCCTCCGTCGCTTTGACCCACCAGCCTGACAAGTGGGTCTGCATGCGGCGCCACCATGGCAGCAGAATCAGATGCTGCTTGTTGTGAACTGGATTACCTATCCCTGTTGCAAGTCTTGTCTTTGGTGTATTGTGTACATGTTTTTCTCCCCACCTTCTCCATGTTATGCTTTATCTTCTTCTAAAAATACATTTCGTTGCACTGTACTTGTATGTGTGTAATGACAATAAATTGAATCAAATAAAAAAAATCAAATCAAATGTTAAACGACACCTACAGTGCAGCATTAAGAGTCAGAACAAGCCCGAACAATTGTCAATACCAGTTCAGATGAATCAGGACAGGTTAAATACCCGTTACAGAAAGACGTTTTAGCTGTGGAAACACTAGCAGAGAAAGAGGAGAGTAGTGACTGGTAGTCCCTTAGGTCAGCAGGATCCTTGCGCCATTTCCTTTCAGCAGCCCTGAGTGTACCCCGTTGTTAATGGAGGATGTCAGACAGCCAAGGGCAGGAGGGGGTGGCCAGAGCTGGCCTGGAGGACAGAGGACAAAAGTTATATAGACAGGATGTAAATTTTAAGTTTATGGTGTTGGTGGCAGTCTCAGCATCTAGAGATGCAAAGTTGGAGGGTAGAGAGTGTGGTGTATGGAGTGTGAGGAAACTCTGGGTTTGTTATGCATGTCCATTCTAAGAGAGTAACTCTTTGTTCGGGTTTTGGTTGGCCCTCGTGGTTGGCAGGCCAGTTTTTGTTCAGTAAAAGAAGTTAGACAGTTCGTTGGTGTCTGATCTTTATTGTGTACAACAATTGGCGACAAGGATTTAAGGATTTACGGATATGTTGTTGACACGATGGCTGGATACATTGGGATAATTGAGTCTTTTGACAGTGCCCCATAGTTCCCCTCGGAGTGATGCCTGTGACAGTAGAATAAAACAACCAACAGGTCGAGCTAGATCTGTACATAGTGCAGACAGAAGGACCAGCACTCTGGGGACGAGATTGGCTGAGGAAGCTGAAGTTGGACTGGGAATCCATTAAAAGCCTACAAGTATCCAATCCGGGGTACAGCGTACACAGAAACAACTGAAGGAAGTGCTGGGTAAAGCTACAACTGTGTTTCAACCTGGTTTTGGAACCCTGAAACACATTAAAGGAAAAATAACTCTTGAGGAGTCTGCAGTTCCTAAGTTTCACAAGGCACGTCCAGTTCCTTATGCTATCCGCCAGAAAGTCGAAATTGAGCTAGATAGGCTAGAAGCTGAAGGAATCCTTTCCAATGTCGATTGGAGCCCCTGGGCAACCCCAGTCGTTCCAGTTGCAAAAAGGACGGGACAGTAAGGCTGTGCAGGGATTTTAAAGTCTCCATCAACCCTGTGCTGCAAGCAGAACAATATACACTCCCAAGAATTGAGGATATTTTTGCTAACCTTTCAGGAGGGCAGTTTTTCAGCAAAATAGATCTGGCAGAAGCATACTTGCAGATGGAAATAGAAGAGGACTCGAAAGTGTACCTAACAATAAACACCCATAAAGGACTGTATCGCTACAATAGGCTGGTTTTCGGCATCGCCTCAGCCCCAGCGCTTTGGCAAAGAGCAATGGAGCAGGTACTTCAAGGATTCCCAGGGACACAATGCTACCTTGATGACATTATAGTCACAGGAGAGAACAACTACAGTCATCTAGAGAATCTGACACGTGTCCTGAAAAGACTAGAGGAGTATGGACTACGGGCAAGACGTGATAAGTGTGAGTTTTTCAAGAGCACCATCACATACTGTGGAGACGAGATCGATGCAAACGGACTACACAAATGTCTTGGCAAACTAAAAGCTGTCGCAGAGGCACCGCAACCAAAAGACGTCTCACAGCTGCGGTCCTTTCCTGGATTCGTTAATTATTACAACCGGTTCCTGCCAAACCTTGCCAATGTTCTTCACCCTCTCCATGCACTACTAAGGACAGGAAAGAAATGGATGTGGACAAGGCAGTGTGAACGAGCATTTCAGGAGGCTAAGAAACTGGTGATGTCAGACACAGTGTTGACCTGCACAAACCCGTGAAGCTAGCCTGTGATGCCTCACCATATGGAATCGGTGCGGTGTTGTCGCATGTGATGTGTGATGGAACGGAACACCCCATAGCCTTTGCATCGCGCTCCCTAAGTGCTGCAGACACAAATTATGCACAGATAGACTAAGAAGCTTTAAGCCTGGTCTGGGGCGTAAAGCGATTTAATCAGTATTTGTATGGAAAGGAATTTATCTTGGTTACGGACCATCAGCCCCTGCTTTCCATTTTCAGTCCTCAGAAAGGAGTACCACTGACAGCTGCTGCACGAATGCAGAGATGGGCACTGTTTCTGGGAGTACACAGATATCGAATTGAGTTCAAACGAACGCTCACGGTTACCTTTAAAGGGTCACGGCCTAGAGTCAACAATATAAAGCACAGCCCTGGACGTTTTTACTCTGGGGCAGCTTGAGAATTCTCCTGTCACAGCTGAAATGATCCAGAGAGAAACCAGAAGAGACCCTACCTTGTCAGAGGTCTACACAGCCACTCAAACCGGCTGGAGTGTAGAACAAAAAGATAGATTTCCACAGTTCTATCAGCGGCGGGATGAACTATCTCTGAACGGAGGATGCATCATGTGGGGGTTAAGAGTCGTGGTACCACCAAAATTGCACACTTGAGTGTTGGAAGAAGTGCATACTGGCCATTTAGGGATGGTAAAGATGAAGACGCTTGCACAGAGTTTCGTTTGGTGACCGGGAATTGACCAGCAAATAGAACAACTTCCCATGTGTTCAAAAGATGCCAAAGACTGGTCCGTTGCATCCTTGGGAATGGCCTACATCACCATGGCAACGGATAAATGTTGACTTTGCAGGGCCGTTTATGGGACGTATGTTTCTGGTCATTGTTGATGCATGCACTAAGTGGCCAGAGGTTTTTGATATTACCACTACAACGGCTAGTCAAACCATTGCAGTACTGAGAGATCTGTTTGCAAGGACCGGTGTTCCACAACAGTTGGTGAGTGACAATGGGTCATCAACCACGTAACATTAGCGCCATACCACCCTGCCAAAAAAGGGTTGGCGGAATGATTCGTGCAAAGTTTGAAAAATGCACTGCGAGCCATGACGAATTAAAGAATCTCACTAAGCCAGAAGCTGCACAACTTCTTGTTTGAGTACAGAAATGCAGTACACATCACCACTAATCGAACACCTGCCATGTTGTTCATGGGAAGACCTCCACGTTCCAGGCTTGATTTGGTGAAACCTAACTTGAAAAGAACTGTAGAAGACAACCAACTGAAACAATCAAACAGGAGGACAGACAACACGTGAGTTGGGAATTGGAGAGTGTGGGCTCGCTAGAGATTACAGAGGTGATCACAAGTGGATGCCTGCAAAGGTTAAAGAACGCACTGGAGCGCTTTCTTATACAGTCGAGGTTGCTCCAGACACCACTTGGAGACGACACATCGATCAGCTGAAGAAATCAAATGCTTCTCAGGAACATGTGAAGAATGTGCCTATTCCAACTTCTGTGCCTGTTATCAATGGTAATGATACCACTGCGCCACAAGATGTTGTTAAACCAATCATTGAAACACCACAGACCCCAACTTCATCCTGTCTTCAAGGACGTTATCCTACACGTTTGAGGAATCCTCCCCATCGACTTGATTTATAAGAACTCACTAGAAAGAATTGAATGTATATATATATTATTAAGCGGGACATTATTGAAATGCCTTGGTAAAGATATTTTGTTGTAAACAAGTTGTATCTGCTCTGAAAACAATTTCTTTGTTGATTGACTTCTTATCTAGAGGGGAGGGGTTGTGGTGTATTGAGTGTGGGGAAACTCCGGGTTTGTATGCATGTCCATTCTAAGAGAGTAACTCTTTGTTCGGGTTTTGGTTGGCCAACCCCTCGTGGTTGGCAGGCCAGTTTTTGTACAGTAAAAGAAGTTAGACAGTTCATTGGTGTCTGATCTTTATTGTGTTCAATAGTACAAACACAACAGAGAGGATGTCACTTTTGCAGAGAGGGTGCTAGGGAGAGAGAGTCTAAAACATGTGGTGGTGTTGGTGTAGTGCATGTAGAGAGGAGCATGTTGAAAGTGATCAGAAATTTTTAATGTTGTCTGTGGTGCAGTTACGGGTGTAGATGTGATTTACATTTACATTTATTCATTTGGCAGACGCTTTTATCCAAAGCGACTTACAAGTAGTTTTTTTACAGTGACACATTACTGCAGAGCAATCAGGGGTAAGGTGCCTTGCTCAAGGGCACTTCAGTCATGACCTGCTGGCCCTGAGATTAGAACCTTCAACCTTCTGATCACAAGCCCAACTCTCTAACCACCAGGCCACAGCTGACCCCTCAGATCTAGGCACGTGAGGTCGAACGAGGCAGTGAGGGTGTGGAAGTCAGAACCATAGGGTTTGTCCATGTGGATATTGAAGTCCCCAAAGACTACAAGAGAGCCACCATCCTCCGGGAATGATGAGAGCAGCACATCTAACTCTGCAATGAAGTTTGAAAGAGGACGTGGGGTTGAAAAAATACGACAATACTGAGCTGAGTGGGAGAAGTGATATTAACAGCGTGGTATTCAAAGGAATAGTTGTTGCATAGGGAAGATAGTGTGGAACATTTCCAATTATAGTTGATAAGCAAACTTGTGCCTCCTCCTCTTACAGTTTGGCGGAGAGAGCAGCGGGTGAGTCCTCAGGACAAATTTCACATGTCACAGGACCTAAACAGAAGAAGAACAACTTAACTATCCCTCAGCCAACGAGTAATGAAATAAACCAGCTCAAATAGTCTCACTCATAATTTACAATTATTCATTTGGAAAAATGAATAAATGAGCCTCCTGATGTAAGTGTCAAAGAGCCTCCTGATGTAAGTGTCCTTATCTTCCAGGCAAGAGAGGGAAATATGGAGGGCAGCAGCAATGGCGTCTGAGGGGGACCTGTTGTGCTGATATTCGTACTGCAGTGGGTCCAATATGTCCAACATACTGCGGGTGGAGACCTAGTTTCTCTAACGGTAAGAAGCCGCCCAGCACTGTAAGGGCCACAGGTTCACCACCTGGTCCCGAAAGGGAGTGTGGGGACTTTGGACACATAGGTGGGCCTGGGTCTCAGGATAACATGAGAGTGTCTCCGCCCAAACTCTAGGCAATCCGTGGACACAGACAATGCTTGTAGGTCCTCTACCCTCTTGATAGAAGCGAGTGCCGACTGGTTCGTGATGAGCGGCAATGGTGGCTACATACACTTTCTGTGTGGAAGGGGAGAGATTGCTCTCAAGTCTCTATACAGGAATAACAACACACATTCAATCGAGCAACTTTGCGGGTCTTCTCCTCAAGAAGAAGCAACACTTAAAGGCGTACAGCTGCCAAATGGCAGGGGCCATAGCCTGAGTGATGGTCTAAACCACCGCAGGGGGTTGGGCCAGTACGACACTTGATTCAATTCAATTTTATTTATATAGCGCTTTTCACAATGTGCATTTTTCCAAAGCAGCTTCGCAGGAGAAAATAAGAAAAACTGAAAAACACAAAAAAGGTCAAACACAGCACAGTACATGGTGTTTATATAACATGTTAAATTATTCTAGTAAATAATATCTAATAAATGCAGTGTCCCGGTTGTTTATTTAGCATATTTTGCATTAAGTGTGTTCTGTCTTCTATTAGAAGCTATGTTAGAATTTATAGAAACATTTTTCATTTGTTTATATTTATTTGTATAAATATTAAATTTTCTGATTTTATTACATTTACCTGCTGATGTTATTGAAACTCCTGTGTGCAGTCTTTTATTATGACATGGTTCTCTATGCAACGCACACTGGGAAACCGGAAGTAACGATCGCGAGGTGCCGTGAGCCCCTTAGGAGACATTTATTATGATGAATCCTTCTAAACCCTGTCGAAAGCAATGGCTGTACGTTTATGTCATGCATATACATATTACATATAGCTAGAGAGTATTTTTTTATGTTCATGTTGTAATTTGTATACAAATGTGTTGTGCTATTAATAACTATGGTTGCATGGCTATCATTGAATGTTAATACATTCTTATTTTGATTTCATTTAATTAAAGTTTTACTCAGTTCGATGGCTATTGAGCTTGATGGCGTAAACAATTCTATACATCATTAAAGGAGCAAGGCGCTCTTATCCTGGCTCTTGAACAGAGTTTGGCTTGCTGTTTATTTATATTACACGCACAGAAGCAAAACATTTAAAGAGAACAGTACAAAGTGAATGCTTGGCTGAAAAATATGGGTCTTTTATCTATATTTAAATTGAGTGTTTATGACCCTCGAATAGTAACGGGAAGGTTATTCTATTAGGGATGCACTGATACCAGTATCGGTATTGGGCCCGATACCAAGCTCATGTACTTGTACTCATAAAATTTTCCCCGATACCAAAGACCGATACCTCACATGACGTAATTGACAGAACGTTCCAGTGCACACTGTTGAACAATTCTTCAATGTTCTGCGTGTTCAGAATTGGAGAGAGGCCAGTCAAAGTAAAATCTTGAAATTTATTGATCAGAAGATTCAAAAATACAACAGCTGCTGGGTGGGCTGCCTCAGACGCACACGTCTCACACAAAGACATCTCACAAAGGACCCACACCGAAGAACAATCTTACATGGCATTTATAATATTTATGATATCTTTTATTAGCTCGAGAAGCTAATGTCCTTTCGCGGATGTGAAATCCTGGGAACACGTCCAATCCGCTTCCTCTCCTTTGTTCTGTCTCAGCCAATCAGCTCACACTGCTTGTCCCGACTATTTGTGGAGACCCCATACCTCACCAAATTTCAACGAGCTCTGCGTAATCTGATCTTTACACACACACACATATTATTTTGGTACAGAAAGTTCACTCCAAATAAGTCCTTTGGTTAACTCACACACTTGTTATATTTTTAACATATTATGCACAGTTAGTGATCAATAATGAAATCATAAAGTATATTAAATGTAAAAGCACGTTTAAACCATTATAAAAATCACAATAAAAATCCTTCAGTCCCTCTCTTGACCACTGAAAGTGGTCATACATCATCACAATCATCGTTATCATCCTCATCTAGGAAGTGGTCGCCAGACAATAGAGGCATGGTATATTTGGGAGGGGTTACGTCTGTTTTTTCTATTGCCGCTAATATTAATTGGTTACATAGTGATCTGATACAGGGAATGCAACAGCATCCACATGAGACCAAAATACCTACGAATACAGCTATCGATACGACAATTGACATTATTACTGATTTCCATTTGCCTAGTGCCTTGTCTAGCCAATCTCCAATAGGATTATTTACTCTTGAATGTTCCTTCATTTCGATAGACAAAGTTTTCAATCCTTCCAATGCCCTCGTCACTGATCCATCTGGGGCAGTATTATTGGGAATGTACGTACAACAAAGATCACCAAACATTACACATACTCCTCCCTTTTCTGCCAATAACATGTCCAGAGCCATACGGTTCTGGATGGAAATCAATGAGGTTGGTGCAAGTTGCTCCGCTAAACCATCTACGGCATCCCTTGTCATATTTTCTAGTCTCATCACATTATAATGCACATAATTAATCCTATCTTCATTCTTGTTCGGGGTGACTGGAAAAAGAGAAGCTATTATTGGTATATTCTCAAAATCTGCTGCCACTTGGTTTGCTAGCTTATATTCATCTGGTACACCTAGTGGAATTCCTATCGCATCGATATACGTGGGACTATTTAATGTGAAATCTCCACTTGAACCTATTGCTCTCCTTTTAATAATGTGTCTCCTACGTCTTCTAGTCAATGTTGCTGAATTCACGGTTTCTGTTCTGACTGCTCTATCTCCTATCAGGGTTATTGGAGCTCCCAGTCTTACCAAAGCACACACTCCCTTTGCCTTCTCAGGTATCCTAGTAAACAATCTTCGATCTCCACAATAATAATACAAACCTGCCCTAGCCCACGTACCTATTTTAGTTCCATTATCTACTATTATCTGATCACACCACTCCTTGTTTATCTCCCCCAGGTTGCTAGTTGGTGATTGACGTTCAATATCATAGCAAGTATAATTTGCTTTCTTTGGTGTAAATGGACCTGACCGTGAAAGATTGGTTATTGGTGGAAATATTGCTGCCAGTGTGGTACAATTTACTGGACTGGCCATCCGTGTCAATGCCAACATACACTCATAGCCCCACATATCGTTTTGATACAACGGGGCTGGTTCAATATATAAATGGGGTCTTGCATTAGCACATCCTACACAATCATCTATGCTCTGTTCTCTGGCTGTGGTAATTATCCATTCCAGCCACAAATTATTTTCCCCATATCCTGTGGCTCTTTCTATCATATCTTCTGGTTTTAACATGGTGTAATCTATTTCTACTACCCCATTCTTCTGTTCTACCGATAATGGCTCAGCTACTGTCCCATTTCTTTCCTCCTCAGGTGAACTGTCCACAACAAATTTTATTACTGCTTTTCTATCTGTTCCTTGCATGTGCACCCCCATTATAAGGAAAAAGTCCCCTGTATAATTGGCTGATCCTTTTCTGGTGGATATTGAAAGGGTGAGTGGATTTTGGCTTGCACTGTAATCTCTTTGCATTTTAAAATCAAATTTTGCCGAGGTTTGGGTCCAAAGGCTGGGTTCTTTCGGGGTCCAACCACCGGTATATGCTATTACCTTATTCCATGACGGACACCGTTCATCCCTTTGGGTTTGCCTAGACTGGTATGCCTTACAAACACTGTCCATATTCCTGTCCATACATACATATACCTCGTACCCCCTCCATGAGCTATTTTTCCCCCCGCAATTAATGACAGCGGATAGGTCGAAAGTAAATGATGTGGTCTTACCCCAAACATAGTTAATTACGAGTTGTTCACATGGTAACCTCGTATCGCTATGGCTCTTTTGTGTCTCGGTTTCGATATGGTGTTGTTGCTTTCCTGACCCTCAGTTAGGCTAAAAATTATTCCTACTACAACTCCTGAAATTATTAATAAGATCCCCAACTGCTTACAGTTTTCCCACAGCTTCATCTCGTTACCCTCTCTTGGACTTTAAAGGAACAATAAACACACTCTTGAAAATTTCAATGGTTAAACACACAGTATACTTATACACAATGTGAAAGTTGTACACAGGTGTCCGGCTGCAGCGGCGTCGACGGTCCTGGAAAAGATCTACCTGTAAGCAATTCAAAAGGTGTAAAGCCAGTAATTCTGTTGACAGAGGAACGTACAGACATTAGAGCCAACGGAAGAGCTGATAGCCATGATAATTTGGTCTGTGCACAGATTTTAGCCAATTTAAGTTTCAGCGTTAGGTTCATCCGTTCGACCTTACCTTGCGATTCAGGATGATAGACGGCTCCAAACGCATGCGTTAGGCCCAGCGATTTCTCTACGATTTTTAAATGCTCATTTTTGAAATGCAATCAGTTATCTGAACGGATATGCCTGGGAAAACCGTAATGCAGGATATAATGATTTATGAGACATTTAATAACTGCAGTATTGTCTTCTTTCCCACAAGGAAAAGCCTCAGGCCAACCTGTGAATTGGTCAACTATCACCAACAAATACCGTTTCCCTTGCACCCCCTCTACCATGTCTGTAAAGTCAATCACGATTTCCTCTCCTGGGCCTCGCAAGGGCAAAAATGTACCCTTCAACTGTTTTAAGGTTGGTTTGATGTTATGTTTTTGACAAATGTCGCATGAAAGTACAAAGTTGGACACCATAGCTGTCAAAAAAGGATGCCACCAATATTGCAATGTTTTCATCATCTGTTTTGAACTCACGTGCGACACAGTGTGTGCTTGGATCATGATAGAGCGTGACAGGCTCATGGGCAATGCTGGTCTGCTATCTGGGGCCTGCCACAGACCATCTGGTGCACACAGGGCCCCATACTCTGTCCACGTTGACAGTTCTTCTGGTGTGCATTTGCCATGTTCGGCCAAAAGTGTTTCTCTGCTGAAAGATGGTAACAATTTCACATATGAACAGTCAGTCTGTACCATCATGGTTACCTGATAGCCTGCAGCTGTTTTGGCAGCCAAGTCAGCAGCCTCATTTCTGTTTATGTTTTACACTGGCCCTGACATTTTATGACAGCAACAGCTGCTGTGATTTTCAATGCGTCCAACAGTGCACGTGCTTCTGCGTCATGTGCTATAGGCCTACCAGACGTAGTGACGAACCAACTTCTTTGCCAAACTTCTTTGCGAGTTCGACATGGACAGCACCCACGACATAAGCTGAGTCACTGTAAATGTTGACTTTACCAGAGCCTGCAAGTTTTAGTGCTTGTGTGACCGCAATTAGTTCTGCTCTCTGTGCTGACTGTTTGCCTTCTATTTTTGCTGCTTCCCTAGTGGTGTAACCTAAGTCTGTTTGCTGCACAACAGAGTATGCCGAGACCAAAGAGCCGTCATGAGCTCTGAAACAGCACCCGTCCGTGAATAGTGTAACCACGTCCGAGGCTTCAGGGATAGGGGTTGCAGTTAAGTCCTGGCGAACACGAGATGCCAGGTCAGTGATTGGTGCACAGTCATGTGGTTCCCCTTTGGTGAACAAATCTGCCATGTTCATTTGGACAGTTTTCTCTGCCTCAACGGTGAAAATGTAAATGATTCAGAGTTGACAAACGACATGACAGAGTGCGTGGTCAGGACCGTTAACTGATGACCCATCACAATGTGTGATGTCTTTTCAATGATCTTTGCCAATCCTGCAGTGAACCTGGCACAAGCTGGCTGGCGTTGTTCAATGGCGTCCATTAGGACACTGACATACATGAGCACACGTCTAGCACTAGACTGCTTCTGGAAAAGTACTCCATATGCGCTATTCCCTGTTTCAGAAACGTCCAGGAAAAATGCCTTGCTGTAATCAGGGCTATGCAGATATGCTGCATGTGACAGCTCCCCTTTCAATTTAATGAACGCGGTTTCTGCTTCAGGGGTCCATGTTAACTTTGCCTGTACATTTCGCATGCCTTGTTCCTTGACCATGTCTCGTAATGGCTTGGTGATCGCTACATACATAGGGATATAGTTTCTGCTGAAACCTGTCAATCCCAGAAAGGAAAGCATGTCCTTCACATTGTGTGGCTTTGGGTGTGACAAAATGCCATCACGTTGGCGATCAGACAACGTTGTGCCTTGGCCTGTGATTAAACGGCCCATGAAAGTAACAGATGGCCTGCTGACCTGCAGTTTTTCTTTACTAACCTTGAACCCAGACGCATGCAGCTGTCTCAGAATGGCACCCGTTGCTTTTAAGCAATCTTCGTTGGTTACGGCTGCCAGCAAAAGATCATCAACATACATTATTAGAATGCAATCTACAGGTAACACACAATTTATCAGCTGATCTTTCAGGACCTGATTGAATATCCCTGGCGATAAAATAAAGCCCTGTGGAAGTCTGTTATAAGAATATTGACATTTCTGGTAAGTGAAAGTCAGGCATGATTTACATTCTTCTGAGATTGGTATACAGAAAAAAGCGTTGGCCAAATCAATGCATGTGAACCATTGGTGAGCTGGGGTCAAATTTGAGATGGCAGTATATGGGTTTGGTACGGCCATTGTTGGTGTTGCCATCAGGCTGTTTACTCGACGCAGATCATGGACTAATCTATATTTGTTTGTGCCTGGTTTCTTGACAGGAAAGATCGGGGTGTTCCATGGCGATCGCCATGGAATAATGACACCTTTCTCTTCTAAACCTTGAACAGTGGGCACAATGCCTTCCTCTGCCTCCCTTTTGTTAGGATATTGTGGGACCCAAACTGGATCTGTCGATTTTAACTGAAATGTGACTGGCTCAATGTTACAGAGGCCAACATCCGTTGGACCTTGTGACCAGAGGTCGTGCGGCTGGCTGTTAATTAACTTCTCAGCTCCGGGACCGTCTGTTAGTTCGCGACCATGGCTTCTTGTAATTTCGAGATGAGTCAATTGGCCCGTCAGCCGTTTTTTATGGTACCCAATATGAATCTGTCATACGCGAATGCAAAACCCCAACAATGCCAGAGGGCTCCCAATCGGTCACCAAGCGCAACCTCTTTGTCATAGCTCCTAACTCTCGAGCTTCATGGCCTGGATGCAGTGCCATAGAAATGTGAGGTTCAGCTGTGTCTGCCATTTCATACCATATCTGTTGTTCTGGTGTCAGTGTAACAGGGACTACTACACCCTCTTGTCCTACATATAGGCCATCCCCTCTGAGTGTCCACATTTGGCCCTCAATGTCATGGAACATTTCCTGATATGTGACAGTGTCATTTCGGTCATAAAATAGTGTACAATGCAGGGGGTCGATGGGAGGCAAATAAACAGCTAAGTCTTTAATCCAGGGCCACTGATTCTTATACAGTGACCTGGCCCCTGATTGAGAATCATCTAGTTCCACCCAATATATGTCTGCCATTTCCTGCAAGGGTCCTCCCAACAAAACCTGCTGGTGGCCCTCTCTACTGTGTGCCTGTGAACAGTCGACCTTAGCGCTGTCCGGGAACGTGACTGTGACACCCTCTGGTGAGCATAAAATATTTGCACCCAATTTAATCAACAAATCTCTGCCCAATAAGGGAACAGGTGCTTTTGTGGAGTACAGAAATGAGTGTGACAGGGACTGATTTGCCACTTTCGTGGTAAGAGGAACAGTAAGATTCCAATGTTCTAACCCTCCAGAGAATCCCATAACTCCAACAGTCTTATCACTTAGGTCTATGTCACTGATTGTGCCCCTCGTTACTGTTGAGTATGTTGCTCCGGTATCTGTTGTTAACCACTATAATCATGTAAGGCTCAGCCAAACCTCTCATGATTTTTCTCTGTTGGCCTCTTCAACAATCTCCCGCGACTACCCCCTGGCCCCATGCTGGGTGCAAGGGCGCCTGAATCGAGTGGAGAGGTGGGTGTTGTTGCTCCGGGTGTTTTGGAGTTTGTGGTCCTCTGCAACGACCACTGGGCCCACCTCTATGAGGATCCCATCCCCCCGCAGGTGGTCCCATATACTGGCTGTCCCCTGCCATGGGACAATCTTTCCTCCAATGATCAGTCCCCCCACACTGATAACATGCACCCCTTGGGTGCACCCCTCCCCATTCGGCTTCCCCCTAGCCCATCCGCTATTGCCCCGTGGCCTATACCCTCCCCATGGTTTTATTAATTGGAAATTAGGGACATGTCCTCCCTGAGCATAGCCAAAAGTTTCAGGTGTGACTATGGGAAAAGGTGGGGTCTTTACCCCGGGCTGCCCGTCAAAGCCGCTGCTCACAGGACGTTGTGGCATTTGTTTTGATTTTTTACTGTCTGCCTTAGCCATTTCTAATTGCAGTTTTAACAATTGTTGCTTTGTCTTTTCGAATTTCCTCCTGTTCTTTATCCTGTTTATCGACTGATCTATCAATATGGAACACCAGATGTCTTTCCCACATTTCGTTGCTGGCAAATGGAGTGTCAGGATTACATTCCATTGCCTGCTTGACACCGTTGGGGGCCCCTGTCATTATGGCAGTTCTAAATATATCACGCGTAATTGGATTACTTTGACTGTTTTCTTCTACCATCTGCTCCCATTCAGCTGCGCATCTAAAATAATAACTTGCTCCAGTCTCACCAGGCTTAATGCGGAATTTAATGTTTTGGTATACGGTTGGGGGTGTTGGAAATTTTTCTCTGAGGGCCCTGGCGATCGCTGTACTGACAGTGGTATACCGTACATCATTGGGTTCGTCTTCAAGGTTTGCATCCTTCTCAAACTCTGCCATCTGAAAAACAGGAAAAATTTGGCCCAAAAGGCATCTTATATCTCCCACCGCCAAGGTGGTGCCGTAGCACAATGCCATCAACTTTGTAAGCCATCTGCCTCCACCAGATGTAATGGGGGGCAATTTTGCCAGCACAGCTGTCATGTCACTATGGCTCCAGGGCTGGTACTTTAGTACCCCTCCGTTGCCCTGAATCAGAGGCATATTAGTTGCCCCTCCTGACATTAGTTGGGCGTTTGGCACATTAACATTCCTTTCATCATACTCACTGCCTGGGTGACACATAATGTCCCACTGTCTCTCTTGAGGGGGAGTGAATTGACAGGCTGGAGTGGATTGACAGGCTCTGGTACGACTCCTAGTACCCTGTGACACTGGGGTAGACATCATAGTTCCTTTAATGACTACGTCCCTACATACCTGCAGTGGCCCTTCATCCTCACTGTTGTTACATGCTCCCTGTCCCTTCATGTCTTTTTTTTTCTCCTCATTGTGCACTACTCGTGCTTTTTCGCTTGTTATACTATCCTTTCTTTGTAACATTTCCTGTCTATTTCCCATTATTTCTAATTGTGCTGTCAACACGTTTATTTGATCCTTTAAAACATCTAGATCTGGCATGTCTACCTCCACCCTGGAATCTTTCACATTCACTTGGACTTGCTGTGACGCTGGTAAATAGGGCGGTGGCGACAGCTTATTCAAATCAGAACATAAGGGGGCGGTCTCAGTATGACACGAGATACTGGGCCCTGCACTTCCTGACTCTCTCATCAGTTTTTTCTCTGACTTTTCCGACTGCACATGTTCTGTGCTCTTTTTTGGGGAACTTAAAGCAATTGCAGTCTTTGCAATGCGTGTCCATAATCGTAGTTCTTCTCTCAGTTTCTCTTCCTCCTTTTTATGCTTATTCCTCTCTAACCACTTCACATCTTTTCCTCCTTCTACATGTTTGTTTAAACTTGCATGCGCTTTTTCCTCCATTTCCTTGATTTTTGGTGTTATCTTAATTAATACATTCTCCGATCTTAATTAATACATTCTCCATTTTCCATACATATCTGACTCCATTTACTTTCCCAAATCTTTCTTTCCTTTCTATGATTTTTCAGTTCCGACTGAGCAATTAACATATCCACAATTTTTTCCCACTGCATAGCTACCAGTGAACACCCATAAATCACACACTTCCTCTCAAATTCAGACATTTTACACAATAATATTACAGTATACAATACACAATTAATATACACAGTTTAATCGGCTTTTAGCGTATCTTTAGCGTTTTAAAAGCATTTATCCCTGTTCATTCACTTTTATCATGCCGCAAGACTTTTATACTTGCAGGTGTTTAAAAGGATTTCACAATTATCTCATTTTTATCATGCCGTGGACTTTATACCAACGGTGTTTTAAAAATGCCTTTTGGCGTGCAATAAGCCTGGTTACTTATAGGCGTTTCAAAAGTATTTAACAACAATAGTTCTTCTTAACTATCGTGACGCGGGCCTGATTACCCCGTAATATAATATAAAAATCGTAACGCGGGCCTGGTTACCCCGTAATATAAAAAAAAAATATTCTTTTATTCTGATCAACAAATATCACCAATTTCTAATTTGTAATCAATGGTACGGATATACTTCAAACTCACATAAATTTGGAATATTCAATCTGCAGAAGTTTGTTTAAACAGGTCTCTGCTTACCTTATCTTATTCTGTCGACAGTGTGTTGAAGTTTAAAGTTGTCACGTCCCGATTTTCGGTCAATCCCCGAGTTTTACAATTCTCTTTAAATGCCCCTTTTCTCCAATCACGTCGGGGTCACCATCTGTTGAACAATTCTTCAATGTTCTGCGTGTTCAGAATTGGAGAGAGGCCAGTCAAAGTAAAATCTTGAAGTTTATTGATCAGAAGATTCAAAAATACAACAGCTGCTGGGTGGGCTGCCTCAGACGCACACGTCTCACACAAAGAAGCGACGTCTCACAAAGGACCCACACCGAAGAACAATTTTACATGGTATTTATAATATTTATGATATCTTTTATTAGCTCGATAAGCTAATGTCCTTTCGCGGATGTGAAATCCTGGGAACACGTCCAATCCGCTTCCTCTCCTTTGTTCTGTCTCAGCCAATCAGCTCACACTGCTTGTCCCGACTATTTGTGGAGACCCCATACCTCACCAAATTTCGACGAGCTCTGCGTAATCTGATCTTTACACACATACACATATTATTTTGGTACAGAAAGTTCACTCCAAATAAGTCCTTTGGTTAACTCACACACTTGTTATATTTTTAACATATAATGCACAGTTAGTGATCAATTATAAAATCATAAAGTATATTAAATGTAAAAGCACATTTAAACCATAATACAAATCACAATAAAAATCCTTCAACACAGAGACACCAGCCGCAGCAGACACAATGTCATAGAGTGTTCACACCAAACGCGGTAAATCGTGCTATTCATGTGGTGTTGGACGCTTGAACATTTTGAGTTTACTCGCTTCATTCGCGCGTGAAATTCGCGTCATAGGAGGGGCTGGCGGCTCCCGTCTAATTGCGAAATGGCGGACATGAATTTTGTTTAGAGGGTAGTTGCGCATTATGTGCTATGGAAGGCTATAGATAGACTCGTTCGGCGCCATGTCTGGGTCCATCAGATCCTTCAGAGGCGCCGCTCGCTGTGTCATAATCACTTCACTACTAGAGCAGGCTCCTGATTGGTTAACACAGCGCGAATTTTCGCCAAAGTTCGGAATTTTTCGCCAAAGTCCGGAATTTTCAACTGCGCGAATCATGCGAACGCTCAATTTGCGCGATTCGCGTCATTTGTGCGAATAGTGTGATACGCGCCGCCTCATTTGCGTGAATCGCACCGCAAGTAGGTCTATCGCGTCTTTGCATTGACTTAACATGTAAATCACTCTCTCAGTGTGGACATATTTCAAAATCAATGATGACGACCCACGCATGGCAATCTGCATGCTTATGTCCTTGGTTTTGCCCTTTGGAGGTTATTGGACACTGTGAATTTTGGGCTTTGAAAATTTGTGATAAGCATATAAGAATTATTTTTTTTTTCATAATATGAGTTGAAGTTAAAGATGCTGATATGTTCATTAGTCTCATTGTGTTGTTCTTAGAAAATTGCGACATAAAAAATAATGTACAACAGGCGTCGGTATCGGCGAGTACCAGGGAAAAAGTACCGGTACGCGTACTCGATCCTTAAAAAGTGGTATCGATGCATCCCTATATTCTATAGTTTAAGTGCTACGTATGAGAAAGCTCGACCCCCTTTGGTGGATTTAGTTATTCTAGATGTTATCAAATGTCCGGAGTTTTGAGATCTAAGAGAGCGTGATGGGTTGTAGTTTGGTAGAAGCTCTGTTAGGTAGGTAGGGGCTAAACCGTTTAAGGCTTTATTGGTGATTAAAATAAGTCAATGCGATACTTAATGGGCAGCAAGTGAAGGGGTTGATAACATTGGGGTTATGTGATCGTATTGGCTGGAACTGGTAAGAACTCTGGCAGCTGCATTCTGAACTAACTGTAGTTTGTTTATTGATGATGCAGGACAACCACTAAGTAGTACACTACAGTAGTCAAGTGTTGAGGTCACAAATGCATGAATAAGCTTCTCTGCGTCTGCAACACATAGAATAGTTTGTAATTTGGCAACATTTCAAAGTTGGAAGAAAGCTGTTTTGTGAGATTTGAGATATCGAAATGACAGATTTTTGTCTAATATAACACCTAAATATATATCTGTATTTGTTGGAGTAACAGTACAGCCATCAATTTGCAGGTTATATTCCGAAACATTCGGCCTACGTGTCTTTGTTCCGATAAGTAATATTTCTGTTTAATTAGAAATTAAAAGGAGGAAATGACAAGTTATCCAATGTTTTATATCTTCGATGCACTCTGCCAATTTAGATAGCTGGGAGGAATCACCATGTCTTGATGAGATATACAGGTGCTGGTCATATAATTAGAATAATATCAAAAAGTTGATTTATTTCAGTAATTCCATTCAAAAAGTGAAACTTGTTTATTATATTCATTCATTACACACAGACTGATATATTTCAAATGTTTATTTATTTTAATTTTGATGATTATAACTGACAATTAAGGAAAATCACAAATCCAGTATCTCAGAAATTTTTAATATTGTGAAAAGGTTAAATATTGAAGACACATTGTGCCACAGTCTAATTAGCTAGTTAACTCAAAACACCTGCAATGCCTTTAAATGGTCTTTACATAATGGTTCTGTGGGCTACACAATCATGGGAAAGCCTGCTGACTTGACAGTTGTCCAAAAGACGACCATTGACACCTTGCACAAAGAGGGCAAGACACAAAAGGTCATTGCAAAAGAGGCTGGCTATTCACAGAACTCTGTGTCCAAGCACATTAATAGAGAGGTGAAGGGAAGGAAGAGATATGGTAGAAAAAAAGTGTACAAGCAATAGGGATAACCGCACCCTGGAGAGGATTGTGAAACAAAACCCATTCAAAAATGTGGGGGAGATTCACAAAGTGGACTGCAGCTGGAGTCAGTTTTTCAAAAACCACTACGCACAGACGTATGCAAGACAGGGGTTTCAGCTGTCGCATTCCTTGTGTCAAGCCACTCTTGACCAACAAACAGCGTCAAAAGCATCTCGACTGGGCTAAAGACAAAAAGGACTGGACTGCTGTTCTCTGATGAAAGTAAAAATTGCATTTCCTTTGGAAATCAGGGAAGAAGAGAGGAGAGGCACACAATCCACGTTACTGGAGGTCCACTGTAAAGTTTCCACAGTCAGTGATGGTTGCCAACCATTGTAGTGCCTGTCTCTCAATAACGGCATAATTGTTTAAGTGATCTAGAAGTATGTTATGGTCTACAATATAGAACGCAGCACAAAGGTCAAGCAGGATTAGGAGTGAGATGTTACCTTTATCTGTTTTTTAAAGCAGGTCATTTGTAATTTTAATGAGCGCAGTTCAATACCACGGTCTAAAGCCTGGCTGAAATATTTAGTGTATGTCATTATTTTGTAAGAAAGGCCATAACTGAGTGGACAGTACTTTTTCTAGTATTTTTGACAGGTAAGGGAGATTTGAAATCGGTCCATAGTTTCCTAGTTCGTTGGGGTCTAAGTTTGGGTTCTTGATAAGAGGCTTAATGACGGCCATCTTAAAGAATCCTGGGACATGGCCTTGATTAATTGATGATTTGATAATGTTATAAATGGGCTCAATTGCAACAGGTAGTAACTCTTCTAATTTTGTTGGTATGGGGTCTAATAAGCAAGTTGTAGGTTTAGATGTTGCAATAAGTTTGTAACACAGTTCTTAGATGTAGGGAAGGAAAGAGGCAGGAACCGGCAAACATACAACAAAACATAATTAAACAAACAAACAACAAACATGGAAGTAAAAGACTAGCAGCCACCTCACGGTAGACTGCCGGCCATAAAACATAAACATGTCCGGGCACTCCTGTCGCTCCTCTCTTATGCTTCCTGAGCTCGTCCGTGAGAGATGCGAGACCGGTTCACACACAGCTGACACCCGCTATCACTAACGTGACCGGCCTCGCGCCTATCCTCATGGCTCTCGTCCCGCCCTGCTCACCACATACCCCCATCACCCCTCGCAGGCCGGGGGTACTCCCGAGACTGCGCTCATGTCATCGAGCAATTCTGTATTTATTTGTATGTTTATTAAAGGAGTCAGATCTGGCAAGCTGTTTACAAAACTATCTTTAGTAGTGAAGGTAATTGTTCTACCCTGTCGATAACGACTTAAACGGCTGATTTGCTACAGTGCACAGTGTACATGTTAAAAGATAGTGATTGGTGACATCGTCGCTTTGAGGTGTAATATCTTTATTGGTTAGATCGACTCTGTGAGAGATAATGAAGTCTAGTGTATGATTAAATCAATGAGTGGATGCATTGATTGTTGTGTTACTCCAAAAGAGTGTAGTAGTTCTGTAAACCCCACTGCTAATGCATCGGTAGCGCTATCTACGTGGATATTAAAATCTCAAGACAATTAGTACTTTATCAACGTTAAGAAATAGGTCCGATAAGAAGTCTATGAACTCTTTCAGAAAATCAGTGTAGTGACCAGGGGGTCAATGTAAAAGAAAGCAATGTTTTTTACTTTTGTTTGGAACAATTATGTTCAACGCATGCACTTCAAATGAATTAAATGTATGATGTGTTCAGTGAGTTACAGTAAGAAAGGACCAACCGGACGTGGCTCATGCATATAACAGTAACTTGGTGGGGTACACTCATTTATACCAAAATAATCATTTGGTTTAAGCCAGGTCTCGGTAAGACAAAGTATATCAAAACTGTTGTCCGTGATCATTTCATTTACAATAACTGCCTAAGAATTTAGTGATCTAATATTAAGTAGCCTGAACTTTAGGAATTGGTATACATTGTCTTCAGGGTTAATCACAATCAGATTTATTCCAAAATTATTATTTTGTAGTATTATTTAAGGGACGGATACGGTCTCTATACATTTGGAAGCAGTAACAATTTATAACGGTTGAGTGGGAGGAACACAGACTATAGTTAAAGTTTTGAATTACCAGTGGGAGACGTAGTCACACGGTGCGTAGTGCTTTGAGATGTTGTCAGACAATCCCTGACCTTGCACAGGACCTGTGCAATGAGGCTCATTGGGGGAGAAGGCGTACTTCCACTAGTTAAAACTTGTTGAGCATTTTAGAAAGAAATTCCGTCTCGGTTCGACTCATCCCAACCGCAGATTCAGGCTTTACAAGCCCCTTTTATCTCCGTTTCTCAGTAAATGCTTGCATCAACTTTTGCTACAAAATAAAATCACATTTCATGGTTTGATCGATTTGAACAGTCAAAAAGAACACACAGGGCTCCAGACTAACTTTTTTTAATGAAATATTTAGAAGCGTCAGCAGAACATTAAGGCCAACACCTTAGATCAGCATACAATGCAATTACTGACATTTTCCCCTAAAATAGCTGTATTACTGATACTTGGTTGTGATATAGCTGTATTCATAATACTTGGATAATAAATAGACTGCAGGTGACAGTGGTTTGGTTTGGCTCATCATTTAAATTGAGGCAGACCTTACAGAGAAGCTTTAAGTGCTAAGTAAAGAGACTGTTTAAACTCTGAATACACAAGAATGAATTCATTTGAACAAACAGAAAATGTGCATGTCGGTTTGTATGAAAAAGTATATATTTTATTGTTAATAGTGTAAAGGAATACGAAATGGCATGTCTTAATATGATAATTTTTTTGTGTATTAAGGACACTTTTATCATGTTCTCAACACAATGTAAAGATAACTTCACATAAACTTAACAAGAGCATTCGCCTGTCATTCATTCTTGTTGTAAACGGATTGGAAAGGATTCTGTGCTGTCTCAAGTAATCAACAGAAAAATTTTGTATTCTGAACTCCTCTGCAGTGAGTTTAGTTTTAAACACCTAAAATATCAAATCGAGTATGAGGTTCTTCTTTCCTGGCACAGGGATCCTTCTCTCGGCATCACTCTGTACAGTGAGCGGCAGGAAGAAGCAGCAAATATAATTCACCGTACAACAGGTGACTCCTGAATGAAATGAGTACAAAACAGTGTTTCCAACAACCTGTCACTGTTATCGACTGTTTGGACATGTAAACATGAACACAGTTCGTCTGTAAATATACACATTTACATTTAGGCATTTGGCAGACGCTTTTATCCAAAGCGACTTTCATATCCAAAGCAGTTATCCTATACATTTTACATAGGTATCTGCAATCCCCTGGGATCCAACCCATAACCCTTGTGTTGTTAACGCAAATGCTCTTAACCACTGAGCTACAGGAAACACATGGTTACCAAGTTGGAGGCTGTGTGAGAATAGCAAAAATCACAGCTTTTTATGGTGATTTGTTAGATGATGTCGAGTTATAAGAAACTGAAAATATGTCAATTGAAACGGCTTTATTGTCGTAAATATAGTCTACGAGTTAAAAATACCATCACATGTGATTTAAATCTAAAATGGTAAGAGTTGTTTTTACATGTTTTTGGTGAATTTTATATTTATACACTGTAAAAAATAAATAATTAAGCAAATGTAAAAAAAAGATGCCATCTGATGCAGTAAGACTTTTGAGTTGACTCAACGTATATTATATCATTCTTAAAAGTAATGATACTTTGTTCGGCCAACTTAAACGAGTTTGTTTATGAAATGCTGATTGTATTGTTTTTCTAATAAATATATTCTTGTCACACCAATACCTGTTGTTCAGGCAATTATTTCTGTTTTGTGGATAAAAATTTTTAAATGAGCAAAATGAATTGTTCCAAGTACTGTTATATATTGTAGACCTTTTGGTTTTAGATTTTATTTACAAATGCAATATATGGACAAACATGTTACTTTATCAATTTATTTCAAATTTCATGTGTGACATTGCAATTGACAGTTTATCAATTGAAAAGCAAAAATCACATCTCTACTATACAGTATGCAAGATTTCCACTATTAAACAAGTTACCTTTAAGGTAGACTTAAAACAAAACAACAACAAAAATGCAGTATATCACAATGCTGTTACAATACAGTAACACAGTTTTAAACAGAGTTAAACAGTTCAAACTAAAGCAATAAGCCCCAAGAAGCAGTGGGTTACAGCTCATTGACTGCACGACGCAAAGCAGAGTCATTACAACCCCCTTAGCTGTAATAAAATGCATTATTTTGTGGGGCTTATTGCTTTTATAAAACATTTATTCCATATGTGTAGCAAGGTTTCCAATCCAAATTAATCTACACGAGAATGTATGTTCCATAAAATGCTTTTAGAATAAACCATAAACAAGCGGGGGGCACACAGACCCCAGCAAACTTTGGGTCTTTGTTTGGGATTTATTGACAAAAATATAAATTAAAAAAATAATTGTTTCAATTTAAATGAGCATGAAATCTCTTAACCAAAATAAAATCAGAATAAAAATATATTGGCATCAACACTGCAAGGAACAACATTTCAAAGAATTGGCAATAAAATTTGAAATACTATTCTAAATCCCTTTTAATGACCATAAAAGCTTAACATAAAATGTGTTGTAATGTCAACAAACTCAACCTTTCCCAAACTTTCCCAACCAAAACTTAAAAAAAACCTGTGACACATACAATTAAATTAAAATATATGCTAAGTGCATCCACACCCACACAAGACTTCAGGTCTTTCTGACAAAGGAAAGGCAAAAAGGTATGCCAAAAAACTGTTGCGGTTTAAATTATAAACCCAGTTAACCAGTGTGGAGTGATTGGTCGAATACTGCAACCGTGTGATGGAAATGTAACGCCTCTTCACATATTTGGAACATCAGGTTCCAAAGTAATTTCACTGAAAGTTACGCCCACCTTACCTGCGTTTACATTTGGGCATCTTAGTCAAATCATACCACGAACTGACATAGATTTGGGGGGGTGTGAGGATTCACTTTAAGATAGAATGCATCATTTGTTCCGAAACTATTTTTTTTTGCAATTTTACGTATCTAATACATGCATGAGCAACTTATAACACACCAAAGACACAGAAAAACACGTATTCGTGCCATATCACCCCTTTAATATGAGATTGGCAGGAACCACGTGTTTTATTTACCTCCGCTTTAAAGTCGGCATTAAAAGGAAGTAACTATTGCATTTGTTTCCCTATCGTGACGTATATCCGCATGAACGGCTTGTGAAATGAGGATTTTGAGAACAAATTTGATCGTTGACTAAATGTAAGATGGGAATAGCTAACAAAATGGTGGCACGTCTGAACACGAGTTTGCAGTGAATTGTGGGGTATTATTTCCCACCCGCCCTCACGACATTCCTAGTGACCAGAAGTAAAAAGAAGTCGTTTCTCAGGGAAGAGGTCAACGATGATTTTGATTAAAGATTAATAGGGCACACAAATTTGAACAAAAATGTGTTTGAAGAAGTGCAAAGAGAAGTCACTCAAAAAATCAATGCTCCATAAAAATATGTTTTGTGCCTAATTACACAAAGTAAAGAGAGATTAAGAGATTAAGTTGTTCTCAAAGTGCCTTAAACCAATAATTACTTTGGATTAGCTTTGATTTAGAAAAAAACTAATTCCCATAATAATCTTTGCGCTAAAGCTTATGAAAAAAATCGAATGTCTTGCATAAATAAATACAACAGACATTCTTCCCTGATGACAATTTATTGATTTATTTCAGCATACAGTGAGGTGTGACAGTGCTTATGGAATCTCTTAGTCAGCATGAAACTGTATTCTCAATCAGATGACGTTCAGATGTTTTTGGTTTTCTGAGTGAGGAGTGAATCAGGGCATGTCCTCTCAGACTCTGGGAGTTAGCAGATTTGATCTGTGGGAACATTTGCCAGTGAATATTCTTATGAGGATAGATAAGATAGATAGATGTGTAAACTGTACTAAAGATATGTATAAAGAATACTGTGAGTACGTAGTAAGCATACATGACAGCCAGACGTCTTGAGATCAGGTATTAAGTAGCCGTAGCGTACATTTTCTTCACTTTCTATTGGACTCATATTTGTATTGCTGCTGATCATGTTTAAATTGTGCTGTCTAGATTGAACAACTTTTAATGGAATCGAATCTTAACGCCTCGGAATCACTTATTTTTGGTATTAATTCCCAGCCCTAAAGTTTACTGTCAATATTATATTTTATAAAATAAACCAATACAATAATTATTAAGAACGATCACTTAAAAAATCATACCTTGACTAAAACATAATCTCCAGGTGTAATGGAATCTTTCTGAGGTTTGCCTGGCTGAACAGACAAATCTGCTTTAGGAAAAATCACTTTCACATTTCCATCACTACGACCACAAAGTTCCTCTGAAGATCTTTTACTTTCCTGTAAAATAACAAAATATGATATTAAGACCAAATCACACCACTATACTTTGTGTTATTCGTGTGCTCTTGTTGTTCCGTAAAAATGTCTAAACATCAATAAAACAAGTAAACCTGAATAAGATACTTCTTCAGAGTATGTGTTACTTTTGTATTTTCTTAAAATTAGACTAAAGAAATAGACGAAGGACTAAAGAAATATAAATGTATTGTATAAACCTAAAAACTATGCCATCATGCAGAATGCTGTTGTACTCACTCCTTCCACCAACACAAGCTCTGTGCTGCCGACCAGAGACATGTTCACTTTGGCTGCCTCTTCTCTAAAAACAGAGATGAGCTCCTCCAATCTCCGCTGTTTCACCGGTGCAGGAACGTCGTCGTGCAGGCGGTGATATGCATGGGTTTTCTAGAGTAAAACATTTTTTTACTATGACAATAGAAAAAGAGATAAACAGCTGAAACTTATTTAATACACGTAAACCTCAAACGGAAATAAAATCAGGAACATCGAACCTTCCTCATGCTGTACGCGAAGAGAAAGCCCACGTTATAGCCCACCTCCCTGAGGAGAGACAGTGTCTGCTGATGATCTTCTTCAGTCTCTCCACAAAAGCCTGTGATAAAATCACTGCTCAAACTCACCCCTGAAATATGATAGAAAAAAGCTTTTTAGTTCTATTTCACAGCTGTGTATTCACTTTTTGTCAGATATGAATGAAAACATTTTTTACACACATTACCCCATTCTGCCAGTTGCTTCCAATCCTTTTTTTTTCAATTACAAGTTACATCTGTAATTTATGACTCCCTATTTTAAAGGTATATACATATTTTGAAGAATTCTGTAATAGTAACTATTAACACATTCTTGTCATTTCTCTTCCATTACTCAGGAATCACATAAAGTTTTGTGTATAGTTTGACCAGCTACCTGGTATTAGTTTGCGAATGTTTTCCACAAGCTCAAGATATGCCTCTCGGGTGTAGCTGAAATATTATGGAGACAGATAAAAGAAATTACTACATATTTGCTAATATGTCTATTATTAGGTCCAATCTTCAACTCAATAAGCTCTCACCCTCGTCTCATAGCATGAAGAACCCGGTTGCTGCCGCTCTGTGCTGGCAGATGAATCTGTTTGCAAATGTTCTTTCTTTCCTGAATTAACTGCAACACCTGGAGGGATTGAAAGCAAACACTCACAGGGAGCGAATGTGACCCTGGACAAGGATAATATAGTATCTTAGGGGTCAATTTTTCGAAATTTAGATTTTTAAATGATCTGAAAGCTGATAAATAAGCTTTACATTGATGTATGGTTTGTTGGGATCAAACAATATTAGGGTGAGATACAGCTATTTAAAACACTGTAATCTGAGGGCGTGAATAATGAGAGAATCACCTTTTAAGTTTTAAATCAGAGGCGCTGTAGCAGGCCGTTGCTAAGAAGAAACAGGTTTGTTTTAACGTTCAACACTGTTATGACATTGTGGAGAGTAGATAAACCCCAAAAGCTGAAATTCTAAGCTTTACATCGATAACAAACTTAAGTGGGTGATTCAGCAGCGAGTGATGTTTGTAGCCGTGTTTCTGGCCCTTTTTGTTTGCGATTTTGAAAATAAAGTTCTGATATACTTATGCTAGGAAATTTACAAAATATCTTCATGGAACATGATTTTTTGGTCAATTGAAAAATGTTCACCCATACAATATATTGGTTTTGTGCCCTCACAACAATGTTTTTATTTATAAGATTATTAATAATACGCAAAGACTACAAGGTAAATGCATTTCATCGGATAGAGAATATTTTTTTTTATAAATGATACAAGCGCTTTCCTTAGCCTAAAGCAATATGCTCTCCACCTACACTGTTATATTGCTAAACCTGCCACTTATGAGAAAATGTTAAATTGTACACAAAACCTTGGAAGAGTTCTCAAAACGCCATTACACTAGGATCTCTACCACAAAGCTTGGGGTATTTCCACTACACCCACCTCATCAGGGAAGTCTTTGGGATGTGGTGAGGTGAAGCGTATCCTCATATCAGGATCGATGAGGGATACTTTGTCCAGCAGGTCTGCAAAGCGAAGACCTCCTTGTCTTGTGCGGTAAACGGTATTGAAGCCTCGGCTGAGCTGAGGGTTGACCTCAGAACTGCTGAACTGCTCCTCAGCCAGGTCCCTATAGCTGTTCACATTCTGGCCCAACAGGGTGACCTCCTTCACTCCCTACACACAAAAACACATCTCGTGAACCTAATGCACACGTGGACCTTACTTGCAGGTTTATTTCCGCACAGCCTTTAGAAAATCTGTATGTTGCATTTAAAGTGTAGAGCTCTACCTGATCTGAAAGCATGCGGACCTCCTCCAGAATAGAAGACACCGGTCTGCTTCTCTCTCTCCCGCGAGTGAAAGGTACGATACAGTAACTGCACATGTTATCACAGCCACGCATGATGGACCTGCAAAACAATCAACATCGGTTCAAGCTTTATTGCTGTGTATTATATTTACCTAAATGTCAGAAGTGGAAATGCAAAACAAACTTAAAGGATATGGAGCGATAAAAAGTATAGGCTAGTACAGATTGACGTCTAGTTGAGACATTCAACTGATATTTTTTTTTTTACAGACACAAAGGTATCGTTTGATTGGAAAGATCTAGCAGCATAAAGAATTTATGTGATTCTTTGATCTGCTACTTTCTCTTCATCTACGGATAGATTCCTTTGTGATGCTTATATTACCAAACAGACAGCATAGAGATGGCTGACACAACTAGGGTGGACCATCATCTTATAATACAGTTTCTCAACATTATGCTATTGGTATGCATCCCAATCTAGTTAATTTAGTAACCTAAAATCTTTATATATTAAACAATGCAATGTGACCATGATATGTTTTTTTAATACTGGAATAAAAATAAGCCAGACGAGTCATTCACAAAATTTCATTGCTCAGAAGTTTTTATAGAAGAATTTATGAAGAATTAGCTTACTAAGAGGGCTGTGCAATATTCCGAAATATTGCACATGTGCATGTCGCAATATGCATGTCGCGATGGTTTGCGATAAATGATCGAAAAGTTATATATGGTCAAAGTTTTAGGTTGATGCGGATAATATAGTCTCTATCTGGCATGCGGATGTTAGTTGGGATATGTGTGCGTGCACGTCATAGTGCTCTGACGCAAGTCAATCAACAATCCGCGTCATGAAGCGAAATTAGTTTTATTAATTTATTTTGTTCAAAAATGTCTGATTTGTTTAATGCAACAGTCAAACATGGTTGCAGTGATGCTTTCTTTTTCCTAAAATAATTTGAAATATATGTTGGTTATATCATTTCTTTAATATATTTTAATACAATTTAAATTGATTTTAGAAAAATAAATATTGTATTGAATATCGCATCATTCAGCATGCTATCGCATTAGAACTTAGTCTTTGCTTTAATGTCCTTTAATCAGTGGTGTAAAGATGGTGGTAAGATCTGAGCATCACTTACACAAAAGCGCTGTGTCCCTGTGGAGTCCGATGGACAGGCATGACATCAGCGTACGTCTCTTCCAATGATAACAGCACATTGCTGGCCCTCTGGCCATCATGAGCAAGATAGAGCAGCCGGGGCAAATCTCTGTAGGCATCAGGCCCGGCGACAACATCCACCAACCTCTCCCGCTCCAGCAATTCAGTCTTCAGTCGCTCTGCCATGCAGCCTACAGCAGGACACAGGTAGGTTCATACTGCTTTTCTTCGGTGCACAAAACTATTAAAGAGGAATTGTAATAACAGTTACCTAAAACACCTATTTTTAATGGAGGTTCATATTTTGGACGTCTCTTCTTTAAGGCAGTGAGCTGTTTGAGTCTGTTCCAGATTGTCTGCTCTGCCTTTTCTCTGTAGAAAGGGAAATATTGGGTTGGTGTTCACTTAGGGGTCATTCAAAAGAATGAATCACATAACTTAAATTGAGCACTGTTACTTGTTCGGTTTATTTTTTGTAAATATTTTATCCACACAAATTAAACATGTGGTGATAGAAAATGACAAAATATAGATCAGGATATAAAAATCTATCCATGTCCAAAATTCTGTTACAGGACTGCAACAATTGAAAAACTAAAGAAACGACAGCTTGTTATATTTTGTTTGACCTCCTGAGGTCAGTGATCAATAATACGTAATTAAGCTTTAATAATAGTTTTGAAAGAAATGTGTGCTCTTCCATATTTATGTCAATCCAAAATGATTTCTTTAGCGCTTTCATACATTTCCACTGTTGTAAAGCAGCTTCACTATGCATTTTAGAAGCAGACAGTATATGAAATAAAACAGAATTAAAGAAAATGGAAATAAAAGAACACAAAAAAAGCAATAGATAAAGAAAAACGATAAAACTGATATAAATTATACATGGCATATAGGTTACAATCAACAATAAATGTGTAAATAAGTAATATTCATTACCTCACGGAACAAGTGACGAGCAGCACCACATCTGCCTATGGTGAAACATCAGATGCTAAGAGTTATATTCTGACATTATAAATAAAAAATTTAAAACATGCAAAAATGTATTTTGATTAAGAGAGAGGCAGAGAAATCATGTAACTGCAGTAATAACAGTTTAACTCTACTACTTTAGAAATCTACCCTATAACTACAAGAACCATAACTCTGATCATTGTGGTAAAACTACGGCAATACAAATAGCAATCATTTAGCTAAAACCATGGTTACTACTATTTTACTATACTGCATTACTATTTTACACAACAAATGTATGTTGTGTTTGGGACACTAACAAATAACTGTAACATTTTACCATTCCCAGTGATCGCATTTTCCAACCTTTAGTTAGGTGCAATGTTGCTGTTAGAGCATAAACAATACCTGCTAAATGAT